>NW_019416330.1:1633634-1637118 GCF_000390285.2 Anoplophora glabripennis | reverse complement strand
GTTATCTAAACTATTCTACGGAGTTCCAGACTATGCACAGGAAAATAATATAAAATGTCCTTTCAGTAACGAAAAAAAAAGTGCAGGAGACGATTGGCTCTCCGGTTTTTTGAAGCGAAATCCGACTGTTTCGCTGAGAAAACCTGAGGCGACAAGTGTGAACAGAGTTACGGCATTTAATAAAGAGCAGGTGTATTTGTTTTTTAAGAATTTGGAACAAGTTCTCACCAAATATGAATGCAAAGAATCCAGAATTTTCAATTTGGATGAGACGGGTATTACAACGGTACAAAAACCAGGCAAGATTCTGGCTGAGAAAGGACTGAAGCAAGTCGGTTTCGTTACTAGTTGGGAAAGAGGTAAAAACACAACAGTGGTTTGTGCATTCAGTGCTTCGGGGTTCTATGTTCCTCCTCTATTCATCTTTGCGAGAAAGCGAATGAACTTGCTCCTCAAGAAAGGAGGTCCACCTGGGGCCGAGTATTGTTGCTCTGATAGAGGTTGGATGACGGAGGAGATTTTCATACAATATTTGAGACATTTCCAGAAGGTTGTCAAACTAAGCTAAGCATTGTGCAAACTGTCAAAGCAAGCCACAAATATACAGGGTGTTCCTTAAGAAAAATAAAAACATGCAACAGTAAATTCTTTTTACATATATTTCTTTAATATCGCAACAAAATTTCCTATAACTTTGGTCTTTTGCATTTAACCAAAAAGGTAAAAAAGGTAACGTGGAGGAAATAAACTGATTCCATCGTTGCTAATCATTATAACTTTAGTATGTACATTGTTTCAATAAAAAAAGGAATCCTATATTAATGATATTACATTTAATCAACAATAGTCATTAACATGATAATAGTATCTGCTAAATACTTATCGGTTTGACAACGAAATCTACNGAAATAAACTGATTCCATCGCTGCTAATCATTATAACTTTAGTACATTGTTTCAATAAAAAAATTAATCCTATATTAATGATATTACATTTAATCAACAATAGTCATTAACATGATAATAGTATCTGCTAAATACTTATCGGTTTGACAACGAAATCTACCAAAGATTGACCCTTATTTATTTAAAGAACTAAATTCTCGGCGACCAAGAAGCTTTCTGCAATCCTTTATTCATTTTTTGTCATCTTTTGTAGAAATAAAATGGAAGGTTCGCAGGTCGACAGATTTACAAATGCACGCCATTCCTTTCGCATCGACACAAAATAACGGAGCACTTTCCACCACATGTACTCGGCAAATTAAGGCTATCTATTGCGTTCAACTTGCGCTGGGGAAGAGAAAACAATAATGGAACGAGAGAATGAACTACGAGGCATCTTAGTATCTGTCTGAAAAGAAAGCTTTATTCAATTAGGCATCAATCAGAATTAGAACGATTAGTGTGGAGATAAACCGGACAAAGTATGCCCTAATCCACGTTCCGGTAACTCGGTTACCGCAGTTATCACGGAGCGGCAGCGGTGCTTCCCCGCCCGCAACTTGCTCTACTTTAATTATAACCACTCCGGCTAGTTAATGGAAATCACTTGTTCGGGTAAGTTGGAGTGACGTCTGTCTTGAATTAGCTTAGCCAGGAAGGGGATATAGCTCCAATTGCTTGTACAGGGTCAATCGCTCATCAATATTCCACCGCTTTTGGAAACGCGTGTTCTGATGCCCTCACATCTGACACTTCCATCCTTTGGCTGTTTACACTTCGATAGCTGTAACGTCTGGGATAGATGCACCACGGTGATAGGTACATTTGCTTATAATTTTGATTGGAAATAGTGAATGGAGATTTTCTTTATAAAAAAAATGTATTATATTATTATCTCTCGTATCTTTTATTCTATTTTAAATGCATTCCGCCTATTCGAATAAGTTCAAAAAATTTTTTTTTAATCTTATCAGATGAAGTTAAATTCTCCGTACATTAACACCATTTCTGCTAGTTCTTGATAAGAAAACGTATTATACGCCAGTTAAGTAATACTGCAACACAACTAAAGAACACAAGATATTCTGATCTACCATTAGATTTGCTTGATTGTGGAAGTCACGTGGAACGTCAGCCAATTCGAAAGCACTTCACGCATGTAGCGGGTCCGAAACATTCTAGTCGTGCACCTGCACAAGATGCACAGAGTGGGCTTACATGTATGGTTAATTTTCTTAATTAATTTCCTCGCAAACAGAAGCATCAGCTGTTTAATAAAAGTTGCTCATTTTCGTGCCCTCTATAATCCTTTTCAGGGAAGGCAATTATTTCAGAAACGCCCTGTATACAGCAATACCCAGCTAGTGATAAATAGTTATACACAACAAAAATTAGCAACGATGTGCCTAAAAATAATTAATACAAAGACATACACATGATATCAGGGTGTCCCGAAATTCATGCAACAAAATTTGGTCATAGATTCTTAAGACAAATTTAGGGGACCCGTATTTTTTCTTTTTGCCAACTGGCCCCCTCTTTCGGAGTTAAAGCCCCCTGAAATCTGCCCCTAAGAAGTAATTTTTATATCTCAAAACCATGTTGCACGGGAATCACAAAATTTGGTACACAGGGGTTTTATGACATGTGGAATCTCACAGTGCTACGCTTTTTGGTGAGAAACCTTCTTAAGACACTTTTTCGTGGGCCCCATTGTCTTTGGAACCAGACAAATTTGGTCGCAAATTAATTTTTTTTTAATTATTAGCTAGAAAGCCATTGAATTTATAAACTACGAAAGAGGGGGCCACTTGGCAAAAATGAAAAATACGAGTCCCCTAAATTTGTCTTAAGAATCTGTGATCAAATTTTGTCGGGACACCCTGTATAGAAATTGTTAAATAATGTAAACATTCAAAGTATTTTATACTTTTGTTGTTCTCTCATCATTCTCTCATCATCTGACAGACAGAGATGAACACTTAAAAAACAGCTAATACAAAGAGATCTTTTTGTTTTTATGGAGTATTGGTATCTTTTGCATTCCTAGATTTGTGAAATTGAAGATATCTGTTTGACTTCATTTGATAAAAAAAATTTTTGAATTTATTTGAACTAGGTTATACATTTAGTGAAAATATTTTAATAGGCTTAATTTTCTATATTTGCCATTTTTTTGGATATGCAATTAGAACATATTTGTTTACATTACGCTTAGGTCTAAGCTTTTTTCAAAAAAGAATATAATTATGTATATTTATTAGGGTGGCCCAAAAAAAAACGATTTTTTTTTCGTGTCTTATGTGAAAATATGTTAGTTTATCACGTTTTAAGAGCCCCTTCAAAAAATCAGCTCAAAAAAAATTTTTTTAGAGGTCGCTCAAGATTTTCAAAAATTTCCAATATCGTCAAAATTTGGATTTTTTAAAAAATTTATTTCTCGTTATTTTATCATTTTCTTGGTTGAAAAAAATCTCGATTCTGAAAATTTCAAATCGATATTTTAATTTCTAAAGGTCACTCATAATTATTTTAACTTT
>NW_019416330.1:1556921-1633514 GCF_000390285.2 Anoplophora glabripennis | reverse complement strand
TTTCTATTTTATTTCTACAAAAAGTTAATATTGCAAGTTTTTAATTTAGATAAATATGAATGTTTCAAACTTCCACTAAAATATGAAAATTATTATTTTCTGGTTCATTTGCACTTTTGAAAGTTATATAGAAATACTCATTTTACTGTGTTAAATCTTTTCAAATATATATTTAAAGTTACGTACCTAATTATTATTTAAACATGTACTAGTAACTTATTCCATTGATATTTTTAAAACAACTAAGCACATAAATATTAAATATTTTCTAAACTACTAAATAAAAAAATAGTAAGTGGTAAAAGTTTTTTATTAAATAAAAATAAAACAATACGAATGATTAAAACTAGTGTTCTAAAGAAGAGGATGCTCTTAATGTCCATTTATGAAAATAATAATAATATATCCCGAACAGGTTTCATTCACAAAATAGTAACTAGAATAACCTATAAATTAATATACAGCAATTCTTTACGACAACTTGAACATTGAACAAATAATGTAATTATTACCTATTAATTAATTTCTCATATCGCGTTCATAATCATTTTCAACAAAATGAATGGAAAGATTTGGCTGGTACTAGGATTCCAATCGTCTGCCCACTTGTACAACGTTTAATTTATTCTTTTCAAATATAAAATTATGGTAAACTATTTCCGGATTATCCGTTCTCGTTGAATTAAGGCTGTTATTAAAGCCTAAGCATTATATTTGTTTCTTACAACTTTCCGTATTATTATTACTACAAATAGTGCACAAAGATTTAAAAAAGTTCTACAATTTACACACACTATTGCTAAAAGTTTTAGGAAGAAGATATAACACAAATTTATTAAAAGAACACACAAGCTTCTTACACATCAAGGTCCGCGATGACGTCACGGGAGAGTGGGGAAACGGCTAACATTGAAGGTATAGGGATCGAGCAATCCTATGTATTATAAATGTCCTTGGGTTTGACCTACTTTTTTGTAACACGTACATTTTAAACAAATGTAGGTAGAAACAGGATAAAATAAATTTAATATAAATATGAAAAGCAGCCTATCATAATAATGGTAAAAATACAAATCTAATATGTGCGTAATTACGAACCACCTTTTTACGGTTTACTGCAGTCACCATTATATTATTTAAAGTTATGGCGAATGCGCCATTGCAAATCACCTCTTGCAAGCGCAACTTAAAAAATGTCGAACGGCAATAAATATATTTCAAATGGGACACGTAAAAACGTGTCTGGCGAAACTACAATGCGTCCAGGGATCCAATATTAATTCTCATCCCGACGCAAAAACAAAACCAAGAGCAATCGGCCCTACGCCGGCAAAAGCAATCTCCGATAGCGGGAACAAATCCAATAACAACCTTCAGTGTTCCAGTTAAGTTCCGGTGTCTCCGCCAGGGCCCCGGAGCCCCAACTCTATATCGATGGCATCCTTGGCTAGCCGCGGGGCATTAGCGCAACTATAAAATTGATTTAACCACATACATCGACGGCTCATGGGGTAGGCGATGGATTTATCCTATTAGGCTTGAGTGTATTTTATAATGGGGTGGAAAATTCGCTAAATTAGAATGCCGATATCGAACCGGGGCTGTTTGGGCCTTTAAACCATTCTACGCGTATATACGGTCCGATCGGATGATTTAATATTCTTCTGTCTTTGTAACAAACGATGAAAAATATGAAACAGTGGTGAGGGATATTGTGAAAGAAATAGTCATGCTATTTTTTTAAACTAGTAACCCTAATGTAATTAAGATTAGTATATTTTTAAGGGTAAGTATTATATTTGTATGACCTTTGATAACGTTTTAAAATTATTTCGTGAATAATGATGTATAGTAATTATAGTAGTAAGTACAGCTGAGCCGTTGGATCTTTACATTCATGCCATCAACACACATCAATATAAAAAACAAATGTTCAATTATTGATCAACATGAATTAACTAATGATAGATAGATACAATCAGTCGGCTTCATGTGCTGTACGACTGATACTAGTTCCGACAGAGGTTATTAATTGTTCATGTTGAATGAGAAAGAGACAGACATATTGTTGTCTGTTTGGATGGACTTTCTGTGAGTTCTGTGGCTGTTTCAGTAAATCGTGGTTAAGTTTGTTTAATTTTGGTGGATATTAAATTGTTGTTAAAAAAATCATAAAACATGTTTTCATTATACAAATATGAAGAATCACTATTTCTCAAATAATCAGTTCATAAGACTATGCTTGATTACATGAATGTAAAGATTCAACGGCTCAACTGTATTGAATACCTACTTTATTTTTGATTACTCGTCACACAAAATTCATTAATATTTTGCATTCATATAATATTCTGCTCTAGTATTAGATTCTTTTATAGCTGTTTAAGAACTATTAAAATTTAAAGTAACACTTATGTGACATTATTCTGACTGTCAAAAAAATAACTTTTGATAAATTTTACCTCACTGTTAAACTGGAACTTGATGGTGTTGAGATAAAACTGACGCAAATATTCGACTTTCTTTTTCACATTTTCTTTAATTCCGGGTTTGATTAAACTAAATCGAGTTCTTAGATCTCTGCCAAACATAAGCATTACTAGTAAAACACCAGTAGTGCAATGTTTAGTCTAAAATCTAAAATCAAATAAATAGTTATTAAGTGCTTCTTCAATATTAAAGTTTTATTACGACCTAAGATTTTAACTGCATTTTCAGCTGCCCCATTTGACTGTGCAAAGTAGGATGATATAGTAACATGTTCAATGTTATTTTTGCAAAAACTGTTTAAACAACATCAGTATGTTATCAGTATGTTATCAGTATATTTACCAGTGTAAAGCATTTAGCATTAACAGATACTATCATTTGTGCTAAACCGAATCTAGCAAAGGTATTATGTAATGCTGCTATTGTAAAATCAGAGGTAATATTGTTAGTTGGAAAAATTCAATCCATTTTTAATATGCATCAATAATTATTAAAAAATATTTGTTCAAAAATAGTCCCTTATAGTCTATGTGAATGCGTTCGAACACTTTTTCTGGCAATTTCCATGGATTTATTTCTGCTTTAGGAGGACTTGTCTTATTTACTGATCAGTTATTGCAACTTTTTACCAAGTTTTCGATGTCTTTGTGAATTCCCGGCCAAAAAAATGAATTTCTAGCTATATGTTTCATTTTAACCATTCCTAAATGAGACATGTGCAATTCTGAAAGCATGTGTGTTTTTATTTTTTCTGGAATGACAATCCCATTGTTCCAAAACAAAACATTATATTCTATAGTTAATTGATGACGTATTGCATAGAATTTTTAAATTTCTTCGGCCAGCCGTCTTTTACATATTTTTTTGCCATACACAAATTTTTCTTTGACTCGGTATATTTTTTAATAGTTTCAAAATTTATTGAAATATTAAAATTATCCGAAAAATCATTTAAATAATTTACATCAACTGATTCCCATACCTCATTTTTATTATTTTTAATCGGTGGACGTGACAAAATATCAGCACTGTTTTTTCCTGATTTAACTATTGTACATTATATCTAAAGTTTGAGAAAATAAGAGCCTATCGTCTTAATCTATTAGCGGAATACTGAGGAATGCCTTTTTTAAGGATTAAAAATTGCCAAAAGTGGTTTATTATCACTAACTAATGTAAATTCTTTAGCGTAATATTGGTAAAATTTACACAAATCAAATATAATTGAAAGCCTTTCAACCTGCGAATAATCTTTTTCAGCTGGCGAAAGGGTGCGTGATCTAAAATATTAGTTCTAGGCCTATCACAGTAAAAAGTTTGGTACCGTCTTGAACCAGTACACGGTACTAAAAAAATTATTTTACTAAGGATACTATTACAATTTTTGTTATTATGTATCAAATTATACAAAAACGACATAATTGACCATATCCGTCGCAGAGAAATAATATCAAATATGTCTAATAATACTTGTGTATCAATACCCCTGACCGGATACATGCCATCTTCCTTAAAAGAAATATACTTTGAAAACCGTCTTTGAAGAGATTCCATACTATCAATGTGGCACTTATAAATTGGGAACCAAATAATAATTGATTCGTAGCTAACTCATAACCCGCTTATAATACAGAACTTTCAATGTATTAACATTTCTAAAATCTTTACAATTCCTTAATGTAAAACCTAAAGTCCTATTACCATTACCAACCAAATAATTAATTTGACTAATAAATGTAAGATTGGAGTAAAAGAAGATGCCTAAATCTTTTATACAGTCACTTCTTACGATTGTAGTGTCATTGTTTGTAGATAAAACCATCAGTATAAATTTGTTTTTTTTCAAGAAAATGTTACTACATACATTTGTTTATATTTAGCATTAAACGATTTTAATTGCGCTACTTGCTAAATAAGTTGGTCTGATTCTGGAAAAATATACGATTTTCTGCATCCTCAATACTTGTATTTTTTAAATCATCTGCCAAAAGAAGATTACTGAAATATGTATATAGTATTAGGTAAATCATTAACAAACAAGAGAAATAACAAGGGCCCGAAATTCGACCCTTGTGGAACGCCAGAAGTAGCCTTAAATTTTGATGAAGTGAAACCTTCACACTCAACAATTTGTTGTCTCGCTGTTAAGTACGATTTAAGAAAAACAACAAAATTATTTGATAGGCCAATATATCAAGCTTTGCAAGTAACACCTGCTTTACTAAAATCCATATATTTTCACAGGTGTATTGAGAAATTAATGCCAAGCTTGATACACAAGAGCGTTTATTAACAAATCCATATTGATTCTGGGAGAAAATATTTTTGGTGTTAGCATAATGTTCGTGAAGTATTATTTCTAAAAGTTTTGAAAAATTGCACAAAATTGAAAGAAGCCTATAATTAGATATTAGAAGGATCACGTTATTTAATACCGGACATATGCGCATTACTTTCCAATATATTATTGTAGATCGAGAGAGATTAAATATAAATAGCAAAGGAACTACTAATGTAAGGCCTGCTCACAGTCCTTCACAACAAAACTACTTTCATTATACTCGGAATATTAGAATGTCCCTTTTTACAAATGACCAACATTTGGAGGAATCAGGCTTTAGGTTATTTCTGAAAATTGCAGCTTACTTAGAAAACACAGCACAAATATTTGCAAAAACTACAGCGGCCAGGATCAAAGGGCCAAAATTATCTTCAAGAGTATCCTAATTAATAGTGCCTTTATCGGTGAATGGGGGAATTTCGTGAAACACCTACGTTGGCAATTTTAAGGAAACGTGCCGACATGGCCTCGTTATACTACACGTCGCCCAATATGAATATCCATAGCTATGAATATATATAGTAGGAATGTTTACTGTCTTCGTCCTTATGCCAGCAAATTGGGTTAGGATGGAAATTTTGAAGACGTCGAACTAACACGTGCAGGCAGTAATGTTGCATAATATTATCTTACAATAAATTTCAGGAGTTGCGTAGACAGAGTTGGTTGTTTATAGCATGAGTTTGTTTGCTTGTGGATATTACTCAGTAAAAAAAAATGAAGTGTTAAATTTGATACCGAAATAACAACTAGAAAGTAAAAGTGGTTAAAAGTTGATACAAATTACCAATCAAATACTTCACTATGTAAAACTGTACAAAATAAGTGTTAAATGGGAAGTTAAAATGACATGGTTATTTGTTTCTTTAACATATCGAGTTAAAAAGTTTACTAAAAGAACTGATTGAAATTATTACTTCGTTTATGGTATTTTAATTTTATAGTAGAATTAAGGGGAAAAAGAAAATAATAATAATAACATGAATACAATAGGAATTTACTATAAAATATTATCAGATACTACTAGTTTCGAAAGTAACTATATTATCGGAACTGCAACCAATCATTTATAAATTTAAATATCTTGAAACTATATTCAATGTCCAACATTTGAAAATACTTTATCAAGCTCTTAACTCGTTTGGAAACCCTGCAAAAAAGATATTTTAAAGTAATTCTTAATAAACAATTCATTCAATGCCATTTTACAAAATCTGAAATATACTTAACGATTCATGAGTATGACACCAGACAAAAACTATTGGTCAAACGTCATATTCTTATTTAGCTCCGAAGATTAATAACCTATTACCAACTGATGTTAAAAGGATTACGAGTACTTATAAACTATATATCGTAAAACCTTACAAATTCTTTCCACTGTTTTAAAATTTGCATTGGAATAAAAATGAGTTTATTTTCTATTCGTTATAAAACAACTTCATTACACGATTTCTAGTCCTAAGTATAAATAACTACGAACAAAACAAAATAGTAAACACTGATAAATTATTCTAATACCTTTCATTGCTATTCCACGTGATGACTTCATGAAAGTAGCATGTATTCTTTGTTAGGAGATCCATAATTACATTTTTAAACATCATAACTGAAAAGTCAAGATGTTCAAGTCTGCAGCAGTACTAATGCTTAATTTTTTTGCGCAACATCGGCCTATTTTAACGGCGGCAAGCACAATAGGTACCTATTGAAAATTCTGGGACATTAGTGTTATTGAAGAATTAGGAGACAATCTAGATGTGGATATAATTTTTCCTTTATTTTTCGTTGAGAATGACATTTAGAGACAACTTATTATCCTTTAGGCATTAATTTTCTTGTGTTGATGTTATTCACATAATTTCACACTTACGTTCTACTAAAACATATATTTTTTATCCACACTGCATCTTTTACTGTGTAAGTTATATTCCCAAAGTAATTACTCAAATTCGAGACTGCTCAGACTACTAAAAAGAAAAAGTAATTTATGTCCAACAAAACTTTTCCAAATGTATCAATTTGCGAGAAACTGTAGTCCGCATATAGTACATATGAGGACAGATATATGTCCAGATGTCGACGACGCTCCTAAACCTAGGACGCTTCAAGAAGAATAATGGGTTGGGCTATATTTACTGAATTTATAAATAATCCCTAATTCTTAGGATGTCAACAACACCATAGTACCACACACCACATTTTATGTATGTGTCAACGTGTACATATAATTCCGGTTAGTTGCCAAATCTAAGCAATAAAGTAATGATTAATTATTACAAAGGACAGTTAACAAGCACTTACTAATTGCATTGAAACCTAAAATACTTTTACACCACATTTAGGGGTTTGTCTGATTTGAAAATTATTAGTATATTTGTTCTATGGTTCAATTTAATCTTCGAAACAATAAAAATCTTGTATATCTAAAATTGGAAGTGAAAACGGCAAGTATTTGTGGCTTCAGAAGAAAAATTAAATGAGGAAGTGTTTAACTATCTGTGGAAGTTACTAACTCATAATTTATTGGATAATGTTATTGGTAACAACTTACAAATGCCTCAGTTTAAATTAATTGTAACAGTAAAGTCGTTTTCTAAAAAGAAAAACGAAAAAATTAACGAGGTAAATAAATAGAGTTTTATCGTAATCATTTTATTTCAGTACACTCAATTATTGCTTTTTTATTGAATGTAATTACTAAATGTTAATTAGTATTTTAACCAAGAAAAATTAGTCCGCCAAACCAAGAAACCAAGACAAATATTCTCTCTTCTCACTGGTCTTGCAGCCATAAATTATTATCACCAACAGTAATATGTTCACTTAAACCACCAATAGTTTCCGCTTCAGTACAATATACATCATTTTTTAATGTTCTCATAATAAAGTCGAAAGAGTGGCCATGTCGTCAATGCTTTGCGTCTAATCCACCGTATTGATTGAACTTGACAAGACAATCGAACATTTTGTTGAAAATGAGGAACACCACCTTGCAAGAACCACGTTTGTTTCCGAAGCTGCCATCTTTAGGAAACCATTCATTTGATTTGTCCAAACGTTTAAAAAAAATGTTACTGCAAGTGATTTCATTTTATGTAAACACTTCATAGACATCTGTAACTAAACACATCAGGTGCGATAATGGTAGCACCATTTGGCAATGTCTACACTGTAAAAAAATTTCACTTGAATTCAATTTTATTCAATAATGTATCAATTTCTGTCCACACCCAATTGACCACTATTAGTATGAGCACAACTAAAATTTTATCGGTGAAACTCTTGTAACAGAAGTGTGTGAATTTTACTCAAATCCCAGTTTCTGCTAAACATCAAGTGATTGATTTTTGAGAATGTAAACCCAATTAAGAGTTGACTTTTTCTTTAATATGATTTAAATTTAACTAACTTATTGAGTAATTTTGAACTGTGAAAATTTTCAAGGGGGGCGATGCCCCAGAATCCCCATCCACCAGCCGCCGCTGCTTCCATTTCATTAATGTCTGGTGTGGTTTTACACCACATTGTATTTTCTTTCAATATTAATTTAAATATTATTGTATTAATACAAAGATTAATAGATATTTAAAGTCATAAACTACTAAGCTGCAACAGTGGTTTCTACACAGATCTGTTTTAGAGTCAATATTTTAGGTCTAGACTAAAGGTATTGATTAATTGATAGGACGAATAGATTTCCATTTAAATATAGTTTTCACCAAAATAACCGGACTAACGGACACTTATCCAGCACTACACGCCATACACCACGCCACGAGATGACCTAATGGAGACGATGGGAATAGACAAAGACAACGCACGACAACCATGGGGTTTAGTCACTCAATAATGAGGACATTTACTCCGATTTAGCTACAAGTGCACCAAACACGAGTTTATCTGAGAATTTATTGTGAAAGTACTCGGCTTTAGTTCAAATATTATCACAAATGAGCAAAACTATCAAAATGCTCAATATCGAGTGAATATGTACTCTATAATTACACTAAATGGATTCACTCTGTAGCATTATTGCTTTTACTCACACCGATGTTTTTTACAGTGTAGCCAGAAAACATTCTGCATACAAGCAAGAAGTACATTTGTTTTGATTCGCCATAAAGTAAAACAATATTCATTAATTCTGCATTTAAAACACATGTAACACTGATGTAAACAATAAACCACGATAATAGGAGCACTGTGGAAACAACAGTAACAATGAATAAATACATTTTTGTTAGTTGAGGCGACCTGATACATTTTAATAAGTCCAGCTAGTGCTTTTAAATATTGCAAATACAGCGAAAACTTTTTACTTGTAACGATTCTGTCTTTAGTTGCACATATATCTCCAAAAGTTAGCCAAACAGAAAGTTATTTTATTTATTTATTTATTAAACACTTTTTTGTATCTACAGGTATAACCTAAATGATACAATGAATGGAAGAATACAATAATCTCAAGTACGTAAAGATAACAAGTGCATAAATAACTGAAACACAAAAACAAAAATTGTAAAACACGTAATAAAAAATATTATTATCAATTAAAAACGCAGAGAAAAAAAGTAGATTTAATTCAACTGCTTAATAAAATTAATTAATTGATACATAGAAATATTGAAAATGTCGATGTTAAATGGCTGTGAATCCACATCTTTTATAATTTCGCTCACAGAAGAGTGCAGCCCGATATTTGTGCGATGATAAATAAAGACAATACCTCATTGCAGTTTATCTTACCAGTAAAAAGTTTATATATAAATAAATAAATAAGCACATTGTCTTCGATGCTGCAGGGATTTCATGCCAATTAGACTAAGTCTATCTTCGTACATACATATAATTATTTTTGTCTATGTTAAGTTTGAATAGAATACAATAAATGCAAATTTTACGGTGAATAGATTCTGATCTATTAATATAAATAAATAAATAAGCACATTGTCTTCGATGCTGCAGGGATTTCATGCCAATTAGATTAAGTCTATCTTCGTACATACATATAATTCTTTTTGTCTATGTTAAATTTGAATAGAATACAATAATTGCAAATTTTACGCTGAATAGATTCTGATCTATTAATGTAAGTAAAATATTGTGGGTTCCAAATTATGCAGCAGTATTCCAGGCAAGAGCGTACAAGAGAATTATATAATAAAATAACTGATAATATATTAGTAAACTCACGAGTTTGCTTCTTAATAAAGCCGCATAACCTGAAAAATTTGCGCAACATATCTTTAATATGAACATCGAACCTCAAATAGCTGTCAAATTTTACTCATAAGTCCGTTACCGCGTTTACTCTTTGAAGTGTAGTATTATCACAGACAAAATAGATATCGCCACAGAGACCGCTACTGGAATAGGCCAGCAGTTTTAAATTTCCGAATTGCCGGTAGAGTACACCACCAGCAGAATTTTAGGAAGAATCAAATGCAGCGGCCCGCACACCTACGCGTATCCTAGCAACATATAAACAAAACTTTGGTAATGTTGCCAGGCGTACTTACAGATTTCTCTTGTACACTTTTTTATCAATATCTGTTTCTTGCGTTACTGTATTTACTTAAATGTATGATGTAGGTATATATACAAATTTTTTAAAGAATCAACGAATATCTATGTAGTTTCATATGATATTCTGCAGTGGTGTTACAATTAATATATTTAATCATAATTTCGTTAATTAGCTACCTACTATTTTCACTTTTTGGTATTGAAATACTGCAGAAAATATATTTCCAAATAAACAAAATTCGTAATAATATTTTAAACAGCTTGTAATATAATTTTTTTAATATTTGATGATGACGATAAATTTATTTAATATACAAGGTGGGTTATTAGTACGTCGCGGAATGTAGGAACAGGTTTTTTTTTGTATTTTGACATCCACTTATAGGTTTAATAATTAAAGATAGAAAGAAACTTTAAATACAAATGTACGACTTTTCCTTTATTTCTTTTAACATCAAAATTTACTGGCATATGTTTAAAATAAAAAAAATCATTAAAAAAATTAAAATTCATCCTTATGAAAATAACAAACAACGATTTTTATAACTAACCTTTATAACAACATAAAGAGAATATCTAAAAACGAAATAACATTAAAACACCTACAATTTTCTCAAATCAACATGCAAGTAATTGTTATGATACAGTTGAAAATATGTTTTAATTTACTATTAATTGCTTCAAAAACAAATTCAAAGTTGTCAAGCATTTCGTCCTGTATTTTTCTTTCAATACTTGCAAATTTTCAGATCTCTAAAAAAAATATGTCTAAAGGACTGACAATGACATCGGTGCTGTTTTCTGGCCACCTAAGGTTTCTAATAATATTTTTTAGTGTTCGTTGACGAGATTCTTCCTCCAAAATAAATTTGCCAATATTGCTGAAGAACTTTTGCACATTATTGTTATTTGAATAATACAGTTAATTATGTTTGTATTTTTCGTCATCAGAATAACCCATTGTAATTTTTTAAATTTTTTAAATTAAAATGGGTTATTCTAAAAATGATAAATCCCATGTATTTTTAAAAGAAGGTTCGTTTCAGTCGTTTTTGTCTGATTGTGTGCGAAAGGGATATAGTAATAGTGTGCGATAGAGATAGTGACTCTGTCCTCATAGAGGGCTTCTCTCTCTCTCTCTATCTCTCTCTGCTTCAGGAGTCTCCCCAGCAATTTCAGGATACTTAGGGAGGGAGCGTGGGGTTAGAGCGCGTGGCCTTTTTAGCCTTCGTTATCGATCTACGATGTCACACAGTATAAGAAAAAAAAACGGGTTTTGCTCGTAACTCGGAAATGGCTGCAAATATAAACAAATTTCTCCTTCATTCTGAGTAAATCACTCGTTGGGTGACGCAAAGCGGGGTGTCATAATATATGAAAGAAAAAAAAAACAGTATTTGTTTGGACTCAAGTATCAAAAAATCTACCATGGTGAACGAGTGAAAAACGTCAAAACCCGCAAAAAAAATAGGGACCAACGGCGTGTGACACCATAGGATAAAAAAGTGTTTATAACTCGGAAACGGTGTGTTGAATCGAAAAAATAATCAACACCCTCCCGCCCCCGCTCCCGGGTTCTGTATGTTTCTTCTGCGTTGAATGCAAAATGTCCGAAGTCCGTATGTCGAAAATAAATTTTGGAAACGAGGTGTGTGACGTGTTATAGTAAAAAGGCCGTATAACTCGGAAACGGTACGTTAAATCGAAAAAATAATTGACAAAATCTCCCCACACTCCTGGTTCTGTATGTCAGTTCTGCGTTTAATGGAAAAGGTCCGAAGTCCGATGTGGAAAATAAATTTCGGAAAGAAGAGGCGCATGATACAGTAAAAAAGGTCTTATAATTCGGAAACGGTGCGTTAAATTGAAAAAATAATTAAAAAAGTTAGCAGTTATTATTTGGCAACAAAGCCACCGCTGGAACTGCCGCCATTACCAAGTAGAAGAGTTACTACGCTAAATTTCATTGATGGAAGCCGGCTAACAAAAGCCTGCTTCCATTTCGGGTTGCCAATTTCCAGCATTTAAGAAGCAGTCTGTGGCGATACGCTATATTGTCTGTGGTATTATCTACATATGTGGTAATCTGAAGAAAATACATTCTTTTTACGAGTAAACGTAATAACTTTACATTTATCATAATTTAAAGACATGTCGTTTGACTTACACCATTTCACTAATGAATTTAAGTCACTCTGAACTCGATTGCAGACATCAGTATGCTTATCATGTATCAGTCTCGATGTAAACACATTATGGAAAAGTAAGAAAATTTGCAGCTAATTTTATTTTTTTATCCTATAAGCATTATCAGAAGCAATATAGTTAACTCTGCGAATAGGAAGCGACTTTAACCTATACCGGATTTAGCTACTGTTTTATATTAAAGTTATATTTTGAATAAGTGTTTAAGGTTCAAATACTATTCCCAAACCAGTACCCGACAACTTATTATATTATTTCTCGTATCCCGGCGATATGAAAAGATTCGTCATATACGAAATCAATTTAAATTTCAATTACGCTCTTTGCCTTGTTCTGCTCGATATCTAGGAGAGATATTTGGAATAAAATAATAAAAGGAAGCGTCTGCGGCGCTCTCCAAATAGGTCCATAACATAAGGTATGCAGACATATTGAGTGTTTTCGCCGGTTTGTGGATAGCAAGGCTTGGCTGAGGGTGTGGTTCTGGTGGCCGCATTAAAGAGGCGCTTACGTTCTACCCTGCGGGGGACGGCGGGTTCAAATGGATCGTTAGAAAAACAAGCTGTACTTGTCCGTCAAAGGAGTAGACTTCGGACTGTTTTAAATACGGTGTTTTCAGGAAAGTACATACAATTCAGGGACAGAGAAGAAGATGAGACAGCTACTGTGGACTGTTAATTAGCCTGTTGTATTTTGTTTTTGTTATACAGGGCGCCACAAATATATTTTTTAAAACTGAATGTCATATTTTTTACAAAATACAATACTACTTTCTTCTTAAAAATATGTCATCGAATTTGATTCAAATAAGATTTGAGGACAAATTGCATATTGCATATTGGGTTAATGCATAAGCACGTAGCGTACTTAGGGATTCACACTGAAAGAAATGCGTTTTATTCTTTATTAGAATTCTATATACCATTCTAAGACCATTGTATACTATATGTAACAGTTAAACAGGTGAATATTGGATATAAAACGCTTATTGTTAGTACAGTTGTAGGTATAGTGACCTTATTCTTTATTAAATTATTGTATAACTAGTATACAACGTTTTTTATACCCTTTACGAAATAATAGCAATAACTGTTATTAAAGTGTTCCATATCGTTATTAGAACATCTAGTACTGGTTATAAGTTTTATAATAATAAATGTATTAAACTGTTGTATACTCTGTATGAGTTAAACACATATGACATTAAGTTTTCAAAAATTTTATTGGATAACTGTAATTACAAGCTAAGGTTCTAATGTAAACATACATAAAACATACTTTTAAGCATTAAAAATGATGACAAATCGCTCCCAAAACTGTCCAGTTTATTTTCTTAGCAACGATGCACCCGTATTTTCTTGTATTACATGAGAATTTGCACTATAACTCTTCCACCTTAAGAATGAAGCATCCCCAGAAAGGTTGAGCTTCTTTCCATATAATTTTATTTCCTCTGGTTGATTGACTTTATACCCATGCTCTTCTTTGTCACCGTTAACCTTCTGTTCCTCCATCTTATGTAAAACTTAACATCAGCGATTTCTAATAGGACCTACAAAATAATAATTTTTAAGATTTAGACAAGATTTACATTTGAAAAAACAAAACAATTACAAGCCATAAAACAGTTAGATACTTACATAATAATTTTCCATTTCACACAACGCGATATGATCATGTATCCCACAAAACATGTGCATATACTGTCCATTTTCATCAAACTAGACGTGTGTAAGTCGATGCACAGCGGACTGTCGGAAATTTTACGATTGTTGTATTTTCTCTTCTTGAGTAAAGATAATAAAGACGTTGTGGTTTTGTGTGTTTATTTTGACAATGATTGAACATGTATGGACAATAAAAGTGGACTGTATAAGATAGTTGAGTACCGTTCTGCTTCATGCATAGCATGCTACTGAAATCTTAGAAGGGATGAGCTCGTGCGGCGAACCCTAAATCAGCGGCTGGAATAGCCAGGTTTCTTATTGAGTCGGCGCACTTCGCTCTCGGGTCTGACATATGATTATTATTACAAGACTATGAATATAACTTAACAACGATCATAACCGATTATGCACCGAGAGGTGACGATCACTTAACCATTATAAGATGCGTTTTACACGTTAAAAACGGAAACATATTCAGTATAAGAACGAATAATTCTGTTAATACAATTGTTATATACAAATTCGGATACTGGTCTTTATACAACAAATCTTCCCTACTATACAATTGGAATATAAAGTCTATAACACCTAATAATGTATAAGTAATTCATTATAACCTTTATTTCATAGATGCATAAGGTGTATTAAGCACCTTCCAGTTAAACTGATTGAATAATGAGTATGGAGATGATTGCTTTTTTTTAATAAAAGTTGTATATTGGTTATAAAAGTTTTAATATGCGCTATATACATTATTCTAGATAAACAGTTTAATAAGCCCATTTCTTTCAGTGCAATTTTTTCTTTTATATACAAAATTCATCAACTAATCAAGGGCATATTCTCATTCATTATACAAGGTGTTAACGAAATAAGTACTCGAATTGAAGAGTATGTAATACATGTCGAAATATGATGAAAACCTTAGTAGAGTTTTTGTTAGTGGCGGCCCCTAAGGGAGATACAGCCCCTTAAAGGGGTAACTCAGAAAAAGTTTTTATTTCATAACTTCAAAATGGTTTAATATTAAATCCCGAAATGTTGCGGTTGTATTAATATTTATATGCTTAATAATCGGTATAATACACAAATCAAAATTTTATAAAAAAAATTTTGTTCGCTTTTTTTTCTACTTCCTGAACCGAAAATATAAAAAGGTATCATATTTTGCATAAAAAGGTACTCTTGTTAGATTTTAATAGCATAAGCCGTTTTCTAGTAAAATCCATTTCAATAATTCATTACTTGCTCAAAAATTCCTATGCAAAATAAATTTATCAAATTGTGCCATGAGAAAATTGCTATTTTTATTTAATTTTCCTTTTGTACTATTGTTATCGTTATTGTAGTTGTTATGTAACTGTTACTAAATCAGGGTTTAATATCTAAAATTTCGCGATTTAATATTAGACCGTTTAGAAGTTATGCCATAAAAACTGATTTCTGAGTTACCACTTTAAGGGGCTGTATCTCCCTTAGGGGCCGCCACTGACAAAAACTCTACTAAGGTTTTTATTATATTTCGACATGGTTTACATACTCTCCAATTTTAAGTACTTATTTCGTTAACACCTTGTATATGATTGCCTTCCAATGATGATGCCAGTTTTTCTATTCCACTTCTGAAGAAATTCGATGGTTTGGAAATGAAAAATTCACCAGGTCTATGTTGAAGCGCGACATCATTATTAAAGGATATTCTTCAAGGAGTAAAATAAGGTGGAATAAACCACCCAACTGACCTCCTGAGTAGCTGCTTTTGTGATAGTTGCTTCATTCAAGACAGCGAAGTTGATGGCAGTTGTAGTATAACAACCCCGGATTCGATCGAAAAAATGAAAAATAAACGTAATTTTGACCAGAAATATGTTATCGTTATGAGGAATATCTACGTTGTATACATCTATTTTTAATTGACCGGAAGGCGCTGGCTACTAACTTTAAAGAGGGGAAGTATGGTTTAATTTTATAAAACAAAAGCAGAGTAAGCACACCTAACTTTATTATTTACGTACAACAGTCTTCAAATTAAATATGTGACAAATAGAAAGAACGACAAAAACATTAACAACCATTTAACATAAAATGAGAGTGCCAGGCCCACCTAGAGCTCCTGTAGGGAAAGAGCATGGCAGAGGAACCCACGATCGTTGCCCAATATAAATACAAAACAACCGCTAACAAAAGGCATAAATTAAGATCCTTTGCTAATGATAAAATACGACCTGACTTATTTAATGTCTCCCTAAATGTCACCTCACTCGAATTAGACATACACACTTCCAAGTAAAACTGAAGAGGTTTGGTGTTAGTTAGCCGGCAGGGCCGGAAGGTACTGGAGTCCCATACGGGAGGCAATCCAGCTATGAGTTGAGATTTCGGAAGATCTGTTTTAGCAATTCTTTTTTTGTATTTAATTATTCTTTTTACAGATTCATTCCTCACGGGCGAAAATGTTAGTAAATTCAACAAGGCTCTTATATGCGTATGACATAAAGTGAGCACAAGAAATGCTTTCTTAGTTGTTTTTCGAACAACGTAATCATGACAAAACAAGTTAAATGTGAAACAAAGGAGTTGTTATTGCAATATCTGGGCAGTCGCGACAATATATATATTTTAACATGTAATAAATAATGAGCAATCGCTAATAATAATTGTAACAATTTAACCTTAGAAAACGTATAGGGAAGAATTGTTATCATTAAACATCTATAACCATCACAATCATAAGATTACATAGAACAATTAAGAACAAAGTACTTAGAGAATATTACCTGCTAATTAATACGGGTTAAACGCTTTGATATTTCACTATTTTGTCACACTGTCAGCCGATCGTCTTACTCCCATCTCCACACTGTTCTCACTTCCACTATCTAGGCTTCCTTTCAGAAATCCCAATCTAAGCGTTTGTTTTTGCGCTTCCTTCTACCAACTGTCAATATTACGTTTTCATTATTGTATAACACCCACGTAACAGGTGACGTCAAAGTTGATACGATAAGTATGGTTTTGCACACAGTAAACCTCAGAAGTGATGGTTCTCAACGCTTTCTTTGTCCTACCAAATACACAGCATCACCTTACCCGGGTGGGTACCAACTTTTACTTGGGGATTTTCCTTTGTGTTAGGGTTAAGCCATTGGTTTCTGTTCTTGGCGTTAACATAATGTACTACTTTTCGCTACCAGTAACAATTAGGACACAAACAGTTGATGTTGTTAATGATGCATCTAGCAACCCTGATTATCTTTCTGCAGACTCCCGGCAGTGTCCGCTGATTATAAGGATTTCAGTGTATATGGCGATTATGAGTTACAGATCCACAATTCATTGGAGAAGGCCACAGTACAAAGAAGGGTGTTTTTCCAAAGTAGAAATTTCCGACATCCACCCAAGTATCAAGCAGTTCAATAACCAGTGTCTAATCCTGGCCAGTATACATTGAACGTTCTAAATTTTTATACTTTTGTCTTATATACAGATGCTATACTATTCCATTTATAAATAAATAAATAAATAAATAAATAAATAATAAAATAAAAAAATAAAATAAAAAAATAAAATAAATAATAAAAATATGATTTTGCCCACTTTAGGAGATACGCCATGTTCCAGTTTTGCGGATTGGAAGTGATGAATTTTATCAAATGCTTTAGAAAGATTAGTGTAGACAGGCATCTGCTTCATATCTCTCATTCATAATTTTCGATATACCTACAATTTAATATTTAAAGGACAAGAATGTATATGTTTATTGGATTATCTATAATATCGAAATGAAAGAAAAAAATACCAGGTTGTATTTTTCGATGTCAAAGTAGAGATAAACCGGAGTATTTGTTGAAAATAAACAGAATGTTTCAAATGTAAATAGTAGAAGTTGGTCAATTGGTATACCTGAAATTATAAAAAATTACAATTAGGTATGAATTTAACAGAAATATGAAAATAACATTTTTGTTACGAGCTCCATAGATTCCTTCATCACTGCTATTTGCAGTTTAATTTAGTGGTGTTGCTATTATAAGGAATCGTTTTAAAAATAACCGTGTCCACCGTTGCAAGAACTGGTGCATAAAGCATGAAATTCATGTTAAAAGTAGACACTTATTTATCTATGCTTTTTAACTAAATGGTCGCTTTTAGTAAGAAAACATAATTTACATAAGATCTTAGGTCCTCAGAATTTGATAATTGGTAATAATAATATTATTGATTAATCTTTATTTAAATTTTTTGACTTACGGTCGTTGAATTCGTTTGTTTATACTAAAAGTCATTAATCTTGCTATTCATATTCATTAATTAATTAAACGATATATATTAGATATACATTAATTTTATCTCTAGCACTAGCTAAATGCTTATATGATGTTTTTTAAATATTTATTAAAACATAATTAAACGTTTTTTCTAATATTGGATATTACGTCTGCAGTTGAAATACACAGTACGGAAAGTACCAGATACAGCCCGGCTAGCTCAGTCGGTAGAGCATGAGACTCTTAATCTCAGGGTCGTGGGTTCGAGCCCCACGTTGGGCGACAATTTTTTTTTCGTTAATCAAAATATATAAAAAGTACATCAACCTCTTGGAAATGCGCGTGAATTAAATTTTTGCGCAGTTGAGAACGCAGACATCCAAAGCAGACGAGATTAATCACTGTTCGATTTCGTCACTATCATCCCGCACTTTCGTGTTACAATCTTGCAATGTTTGGGGTCGGGCCAAGTGAACCGCGATATATTAAAACTTTTTACGGCCGAAGTTGTGTTAGGTTGTGTCTAATTGATATGATGTTTCAAAATTCCTCTCGTATCTCTGTGTGGGATGACAGCATCTGACCGCATGCGTACTTGATACGGTTTTCGGAATAGTTTGATCACAACTTCGGGAACTGTATCGTAAATGCATATTCTGCGTATTTAACTGTTTAATCAATATGGCGCGTTTCTGTTTGTTTTCATTTGTTTGGTGAATACCAGGGACGGACTGCTCTACTCTGGACAATTCTTAAGCGAAGAATCAGTAGCTGGATTTGTATCGAGATTTATCCATTTACTTGTGTCAGTACATTTATAGAATGCTTACATGCATGTGCATATACAGTGTGTTTGATTATAAAGTTCCCGAGCTATAACTCGGTTACCCATTTTTGGACACCCTGTAAAGTATCTATATTTAAATAGGATATTATTTTCCTTATACTGACGGAAAAAAATTTTGGTTTTCGTCAGTGTAGTTGAGCGGTGACGTCATCGATATTTTTTTTAATATGATTTTATAAATTTTTGTGCACGTTTTGATTGATTTTTTAATTCTCTTTCCAACCATACAAAATTTGAATGCCTTTGCATAACGAAATTTTTGAGAAAAAAATAGAAAACTTTCAGCCTTTGACTTTAGTTTAGGTGCTCGCTTTCTATCATATCAAATAGAAGGTTCTGGAAAAATAATTTTGCATACCGCTATCTTAACATAGCAATTTGTTTGTAATTGCTATCACTTTTCAACTTATGACAAAATGAACGATTTTAATGAATTAGTTGAAATATTGCACGTCTATTATGAATGTAGAAAAAAAAACAGTGTAGCGACTACATTTATACCGACAACGTTATCCTAATAAAATTTTTCATAACAGAAGGAAGTTTAGTAAATTTGAAGTAAATCTAAGACAAGTTAAGGGATGGGAAAAATCCGTATGTAACAATAACTTAGTAATATTAATAAACAAATATTAATATTAATAAACGAAAAATTGTACAGTACAATATTAAATGCAAACAAAAAATGTAAAATGAATAGTGAAATTTAAAAGTACTGTTCAAACTTGTCCATTTCTTTCAATAATTAATACGCGTCTTCGAATTTCACTTCTATCTACATTTAATTTAAAGTTATATGGAATATTATTTATTACAGATCTAATTCTGTATTTTAACTGATCAATGTTATTTGGTGGCGTTAGAAAAACTTCGTTTTTTACGAAACCTCAGAGAAAGAAATCCAATGAATTAATATCTGGGGATTGTGGCGGCCAATGTATGGATCCTCTACCAATCCAGAGGTCTTTAAATGCAGCAGTCAAATAATTTATGTTTATTTGGGTATTATGTGGTGCACCGTCTTGTTGGAAAATAATATGAACATACCCATTAACCGTTAATTCTTCAAAATACTCTTATAACTGATCTCTCAAAAAATTGTTAGCTTTCACCAGTTAAAGAACCATCAAAGAAGTATGGCCTTAATAATTTTGAACCTAGCGGTTAATTTATGAATCTTGGAGAATGGAGAAACTACGTGCCAATGTCTTCCAATATCAGTTGCAAAAAGACGCACCACTTATAATGAAAAATAAAAGTTATCGAAAAACAATTCCCCTGGCTGACAAAGCAGGGGAATTGTGAAACATATAATTAAAAGAGTAAAAAAAATGAAAGGTGATTATACAAAAACATAATTTTATTGATTTTTTACATAATAACAAAAGTATCTACAAGTTTTAATACTAGGCACAGTCACAATAATTATTGTACTTATATAATAGGTCAGACTTAAATGACTTGCACTATATTCATCATTATTTTGTAATATCCTATCAGTAATTAAAAACAATCAGCGAAGTTTAGCTCATGCTACTGTTCCACCTAACTCTTAAACTAAAGTTAAAGCATAAATAAACAAAAATGTTACATATAGAGCTTCTTAAAACAATCACTAAATATACAATTAAAACAGCATAAAAAAGTAAATTAAAAAACATATATGTAAATAAAAATATATAATAAATTACATGGTGAACAATACAGGGTGTTTCTTAATAACGTGCTAATATTTAAGGAGGTTATTCTTGGGTCCATTTTAAGAAAAAAACTTCATATGAACATATATCCAAAAAGTCTTAACTTTTCAACTACAGGATGCTAAAGTTTTATGAAAAAACATTTTTTTATTATAACTTTGGTATTACCTACCCTATATTTTTTTCAAATTTGGTACACGCCTTCTATTCATCAAGATGCATTTTTTGATGTACAAACAATTTTATTATTTTTGCCAGTGGCGTCTGTACAGGTTTTGTATTAAATATTTTTGAAGAAAAATATGTTACGCCACTGCTTTTTCTTTAAGTAAAAATTATTTTTGAAATCCTCATTCCATTCTGAGCAAATGTGGTGTCTTGAATTTTTTCGTTTGACGTACGGTTTTCGCATAAAAAAATAAAATTCATTCATTTGCATCTTATTTACGAGAAAAAAAATATGTAATTTTAAACAATAATTTATTTATTTAAGATAATAACTTTTAAACATTGAAATTATGAAACTACAGTAATCTGCATACATTTTAGATTGGTAAAAGAAATATACCCTCGCGTGACATTTTTCTTCAAAAATATTCAATACAAAACCTGTACAGACGCCACTAGAAAAAATAATAAAATTGTTTGTACATTAGAAAATGCATCTCGATGAATAGAAGGCATGTACCAAATTTGAAAAAATATCTAGGTCAATACCAGTTATCAAAAAAAAAAAGTTTTTTCATAAAACTTTAGCACCCTGTAGTTCAAAGGTTAAGACTTTTAGGACATATGTTCATATGAAGTTTTTTTCTAAAAATGGACCCAAGAATAACCTCCTTAAATATTAGCACGTTATTAAGAAACACCCTGTATAATACGTAATTAAGAATTTAAAATTATATTTTTTATCACCTTTTCAAAAGGAATGGTGCCTGGAGTTTAATTTTGTCTTCAATAGAACTCTAGTATAAGTACTATCTAGTATATAAGAGTTCAGAAATTTTGCAAAATATTTTTCCTTTTATATGAATATAATCATTTGCAGTTTTTTCCAAGATATCTAGGGATGCCAGTATAAAGAAGTTTATGTAATAAATATTTTAGTAGATTTTCCATATTTAACCAGCTTAGAATTTCCAGTTTATCAGAAACATGGTCAATTTCCTCAAACCAAATATAAAACGACGTGTATTCCGAACCCTTTTAATTCGATTTTTTGGAACTTTGCCTAAACATTGCCTAAAATTGGCAAAACTAAAACTTCATAAAGTTTTTTTCTAACTTAAAATTTAAAATAAGTCAGTTTGAATATAACTTCAAAATATTAAGAATTTTAATATTGAAAAATACGTATATTCTATTATTAACTCTCTTTTTGCCCTTTTGAAGCAATAAACCAAATTAATCAAAATAAAAAAAAAAAATCCAAAAATTTTAACCAAAAAAAGCAAAAAAAAATCCTCCAAACCAAAAATCTAGGTATGCAAAAGACATCCAAACTCACAGACACGACTGCTAACTTTCTGTACAAACAGAAAAATAATTATCCAAAATAAAATAGAAAACACATACCTCTTATGTTTACATTTTCAAATCCTTCTATTTGAAAATCTAAAATTGCTTTAAAAATTTTCTGCTTGCTACTGGTACAAAATAACATCACGTTACTCTTCTGATGATTAGTTTTTAAATAGGTACTGATTTTCTGAAAAAGATTAATAATACTGTCGGGTCTTTCATTTAATTTATTTGAAATATCATCTACGTCAGAATAATGAAAATTATGTAACTTGTGTATTTTTAGCATAACCTTGCATGGTCGATTTCAAAGTACTAGAAACATCTACTGCATATGCAGTGAATGGTAGTGTTTATTTTATTACTCGATCCTCTACAATTTTCATGTAATTAACGGTTTGTGTTATCGCATAAGTTTGATATTGTTAATGGCACTGCAAAAGGAACAACTGAGGAAACTCTAATAGAATCGACAGGCTTTCGCTCTGTTTGATTAAATCTTCAAGTTGCATTAACCAATTGTAAATATAACTTTAAAAATCTATTATAAAATTGTATATATTTTTTTACTCAATTTACTCATTTATCTTAGCTTTAGATAAACGATGGAATTTTCCACATTGCCTTGGTGCCATGACTAATAGCTTCAAACTCATGAACTGAATTTTATAATTCACATTTAGCATTGTATTGTTTGGCATAGTTGATGCGAATTATGTATTGCTCTTGCAAAAAGAATAGTGTTAGGCCTTTATGGACCCCACAAATATATTTACATATTTCAAGGTTGAACTGGGGCAAAACTACACCTAACCCCCTAAAATATGTAGGGTCCTGGATTCTCTTTACATTATATTACAGTGCGCGTCTGTAAGATGTGTTGGAGGTACATATAAAATTTCATAAAACTGAAACTATTACCTACTGAATGCCCACTGTATTGTTTTCCATAAATATTTAGTACCACTAAAACAAATAAAGTAAATCTTAAATATAAAGTATAACACGCATAAGAACAGCAGCCGTTCAACATTTACCGAAGTCAGTGGTGCATATCCAAAATAGTTGATGTTTTTAATAATATATACTATTTATACTAATGGTGGCGAAACAACAACTACCTGACATTTTAGTACTCCC
Organism: Anoplophora glabripennis; assembly: GCF_000390285.2. Taxonomy (NCBI): domain Eukaryota; kingdom Metazoa; phylum Arthropoda; class Insecta; order Coleoptera; family Cerambycidae; genus Anoplophora; species Anoplophora glabripennis. The sequence goes on along the minus strand of NW_019416330.1, from coordinate 1,609,806 downwards.
ACTATCCGCGTCATTGTATAATCACATGTACATATCTGCCTCTGATCTGAAACTTCGCATCGATCAATGTATTCAATACGTATCTAGCGCCTTACCCTGTCAGCCTGGCGTGTCGGTGAACAATCCAGATTTTTTTGCTCAGGGACGTTAGCCCTGCATTTCACTGTCATTTGTTCGTGTGTAAGTTTGATATTTTGCTTAGTCAAGTGTATGGCACGTGTTTTTATGGCAGTCAGTAGCATTGTGTATTGTGAGCATAGAGCGGTGCACAGCTTGATCGCAGATTTAGCCTATTTCTGCTACTGCATTGCATATTGCTGCTTATTAACATAATATAGATTACTACCTACTGTTTATTTGATTGTCGCCACAAAGTTTTCGCCTAAAACCTGTCTATAAAAACAAGAGCTGGATACATTCTTTAAACTTTTTTATTAAATTTCTAGTTTTAGAATCACCTTGGCTTATAAAAATGTTTACAAAATATATACTTTAGAGTATTTTTTACCATTATTTTTCAATACTAATGCCAAGGCTCATTGTCTTATACCTATCTGAGTTGTGTTCCTTTTTATATTCATAAAACTAAAGGAGAATTATTGCCTACTCTTGATCTAACAAAAGTGCAAAATAGTGTTGGAATTAATCTTCTCCCCTACAATACATTCACACTAATTTTGACAAATTAGTTTGGCGTTTTAGTATGTTTGCCGGGAGCGGATCTACCAGTTTTAATGCGAACATTATTGCGTTAGAAGCAAACTAGTGTAAAATATTCCCTAAATAAATTCATGTAAATTAGGGATATCCATTAAACAATATCGCATTTACATTTGAATGGGATATTTTAGATTCAATAAATTGGCACGAGGATGTCAGGGTTTGGCAGTTCATTACTAAAGTAATAATTAACAAACATTCGATTAAAGCAGTCTCATTGTTAATTATTGAAGTTGAGGATAGTTCTAAAGTTCAAACACACATTATGTTGTTTACATTTTAATAGTTATGCTGTAACTTCCAGAAATGACTACTATTATTAAATATTTTTAAAAAATGTCTACCTACCACAGCATAAAAACTTATTTCCTTATGATCCTTACGTATCTACGATATGCAAAATTCGAAACCATATCAGATGTTTTTCGTACATTTCAGACGTTATATGCAACTTTGGCAAGATGTTGGACAAAATTCTTTAAAATATTTCGTGTACACTTAACACCATAATAAATGGTGCTCATAATAAGAAATGCGCAAGGTTTTGCTACAATTACAAGATTTTGTTTAATGCGTTTATAAGATCACGACTCGAATATGCTTCCGTCTTATGGAAATCAACTTATTTAGTGCACGAAAATCCAAAGAAAACTTTTTAAATATGTTCATTTTAAATTCCTCGAATATGATCAACAAACTCTTTTAAAAAAGTTTAATGTTATAACCCTGGAAAAACGTAGAACTATGCACTCCATTGTTTTCTTATGCAATATTGTAAATTTATTTTTTGATTGTCCAGCATTGTTGGATCACATAAAATTTAATATTCCAACAATAGTATCTAGATTTCCCAATACTTTTTGTTTAGAGACACCTCATAAACGATTACGACAATCCTCTTCATCGTATCGAATATATGTGAATTTCAAAATGACATGGGTATATTTTTTGTAATATTAGTAATATTAAGAAAAAGTTTAATGCTAAGTCAACATGTAGTTCTTGTAAAATGCGCTTCTCATCAGTAACGGCATAATACATATAAGTATGATTTTGTTTGTTAATTTGTAATACAGGGTTCCCCATATTAGACTATGCAGTTTAAAAGTCGAATAAAAACTTTCTGATCAAAGTAAATTAACTTTTTAATGGACTGACATGTAGCTAATTTTATGGGATTTATGACTGAAATAAATAATAATTCAATTGTTAAAGATCATATCTTCCAAATGCCCTCCTTCGACTTCAATGCAATTTTGAATTCTAAGTTTAAAATTTCGCATTACTCGACGAAGCAAATCAAACCAATATTACCAAATGATGCTACACCATTAGGATCATATTTTAACAAGTAGGCGCCCGTCTCTAAGCAACGACAAAAGTAAACACTTCATTGTTTTAGTCACAAATGTCACAACTTAATTTAATTTTCATTTTTTAACAATTTTCATTGCGTTATGAATTATTCAATTCAAGAGCGTGTGTTTTCCGTGGAAGTCTACATTAGAACTGGTTCAGTGGAAGAAGTTCGGCGTGCATTTCGACGGCAGTTTGGAAATAATAATAGGGGCGATGCACCAACACGCGTTACAATTTCGGCATGGGTTCGTCATTGGCGTGAAAATGGCTCTGTGCAAAACATTAAAAAACCTGGACGTCGAAGAACGGTGCGTACGCCTGCAAATATTGAACGAGTGAGAGCTGCCTTCACAAGAAGCCCTAAGAGATCTGCTAATCGGCAATCACTTGCCCTAGGAATATCCAAGGGAAGTCTCCACAGAATTCTGCATAAAGATTTAAAATTTCACCCCTATAAATACCAAATGGCGCATCACCTCAGTGATACAGATAAAGAAGCGAGGTTGACATTTTGTCAAGAATTTTTAAATCAGCACCATGGAGGAATACATAATTTGCTAATGAGCGACGAAGCAAATTTTCATTTGGACGGTGTTGTTAACAAGCAAAACTTTAGGTACTGGGGAGCAGAAAATCCTCACGAACTGTTTACCAAAAACCTCCACAGTCTAAAAGTCGTTGTGTGGTGTGGTGTAGCATCATTTGGAATTATCGGTCCTTATTTTTTTGAGGATGAAAATAACCGTCCTGTTACAGTTAATTCCGAGCGCTACATAAACATGTTGCAAACGTTTCTTATCCCCGAACTAACTAGACGGGGACTACTAAATGGTGCCATATTATTCCAACAAGATGGAGCTACAGCTCACACAGCCAGAAACACTATGAGGATTTTGCGAGATTTTTTTGATGGCCGTATAATTTCCCGATTTGGAAATTTGAATTGGCCCCCGAGATCTCCCGATTTAACGGCCCCAGATTTTTTTCTCTGGGGATACCTGAAGCAAAAAGTTTATGCAAGTCGTCCAGCAACAATTCTGGAGTTGAAAGAGCAGATTCAAAATAAAATTGCAGAAATAAATGGAGATTTGCTGCGTCGAGTGATGCAAAATTTTGAACTTAGAATTCAAAATTGCATTGAAGTCGAAGGAGGGCATTTGGAAGACATGATCTTTAAAAATTGACTTATTATTTATTTTCGTTATAAATCTCATAAAATTAGCTACATATTAGTCCATTAAAAAGTTAATTTACTTTGATCAGAAAGTTTTTATTCGGCTTTTAAACTGCATAGTCTAATATGGGGAACCCTGTATAAGGCTCTTAATCTTCATAAATGCCAAAGTTATGAATTTAAAAAAGAAAATGCCGAATTTTCCGGTTTTTCCAAATTTTCTCCGGTTCTAATCAACCGATCGAATAGCTCATTTTCTTCTAAATTTAATTTCCTACAACTTTTCTATTTACGGAATCGAGATTGCTTCAGTAGTTTTCCTTTTATAAGCAAAAAACTAAAAAAAAAACGAGTTTTTTTGCACTAAAATGTTAATAACAAATTAATTAATGAAAGTTGCGAGTCGTAAACACATCAGGGCATATCTACGGACTGTCTTTTAAATGACGGCACTGTTGGTATGCTATTAGTATTTTTGCCACACAAAAACCTATATTGACTGGCCTAAGTCGAGTATGTCAAAGGAGTGACAGAGGAAATCTGTCTGATGGCCTCTTTCATATTTAATAACAATTAAAAACAAGTGTTCCTACCATGCGGATGGAATTTTTTTCTGTTGTGTAGTTATATTTCTAAAATAAAAATTAATTACAATTTTAATGCAGAAAAGAAAAACAATTATTTAATTCATTTGGCAATAGATATACTACAAACTGAAAGTTAAAGATCCAGTTTGTATATCTACAAACCAAGCTTAGTAGGTTGGTTAGCCTTTTTTTCTATATAACGTTTTTTAAGTGATAAAAGCTGATAATAAACTGCGTTATATTTGGAGAAACTACGTATACCTATTTTTTATCAGCCATTATTTGATTTTCACAATTCTGAAGTTATGACTATTGAGAGTGATAAGTTCATCATTGTTGATAAATAAAAAACTTTACGGTTCTCTTATCGTTGTTCGGTTTACGAACGTCGCATAAAAAAACTCCATAGTCCCAGTCATCGTCAGGGCTTGTGAAATTCTAACGATTTGTTAAAAACCGAATGAAGGGGACAATAATTATTCTCGATCCGTAGAACAGACTGACCTTTGGCACGAAATGCCCTCTAATCAGCAATGTTTGGCAATATATGCTGTGATCCAGGTTATCTAATTATAAAATCGGACTATACGGTAATTACTCTATTTGGTTAACTAAATCCCTCTGAACAAATTCTCCGCTTTGGGCTTTGTTTTCACGCCTACTTGTTAACATTTTTCGCACGGCCCAGGGATTACCTGCTAATGTTTTGTAAATGAATTTAGTTCTGGGTGCTAAGCCGTTAGCCAACTAGAAATACAATGTATCATATTTATATTATCTTGATGTAATTTCGCATTGTCACTTTAACTTATTTTATTTCGTCTAATGTGGTCTGGACATATAATTTTTCTATGCACTTTCTATTTTTCTTAAAGTGATATAAATTGATTCTAAATTGTCCACTGCTCTCTGTAGCGAGTTTTCCAGCAAGCACTTTTACATTTGTTATTTGTAAATACCTATGTTTTTTAGTGAATTTATTATTGTATTTGTTTCCTTTTAACTGGTCTATCTTTTCAGAGCATTGTATTTTCGTTTCAGAGATTTTAACTTCTTTTAACAATTTTCCAGAGATAATTCTTATTTGGTAATAATTCAGAAGGTGAATCTTCTACCCCATTGTATAGTATTTTTTGCCAAATGTAGTGTACATATATTTACCAAAATTAAACTTATTGTAACTTAGTAACATTTTAATAACTGCTTTAAACATTATTTTCGGTGTATCTAACAGATCTATTTGATTTTAAAATATCATTTCATATTATTCATTGCAGTTTAGTGTTGAACAATAGATCAAGGTTGTGACGATTTTAATCGTGATCTAAATCAACTGATTTTTTGAATTTAAATCATGATTTAAATAAAGTTGTGTAAAGCGAATAATCTAAGTGAATCAAACTTCAGAAAATTCAAATAAAAAGTATATCTTATCTAGAGGACGTTCGCTTGGTCCACAAGCCCTTGCACTTCTACAGTACACTTTTAACTGGACATTTCACAGAATACTACGCACGACACTGTATACTTTATGTACTTTCAGAACATCTGTAATCAACAATAAACATTGTTTAAGAAAAACATTTTCGCAAATTTCAAGTAAGTAATAAATACAAATTATTTGTTGCCTCATTCCGCCATTTGCAATTCACAATGTTGTTGATGTTCTCCCACCCTCTTCATCTGTGTGCATCATCATTGAAGCATCATAGAAGCATTGAAATTTGCACAGTAAAATAAGCTGACCGTAAAGTAAATTAAAAAATGATGCGATACTATTGCCTCAGTATCGATACCAAAATACCCTGGTATTGAAACAAAAGTATCAATACCAGCGTTGCCAGACGTCCCGCTTTTTAAGCCAAAATGTCTTTTTTTTAGCCATCGATTTTATTTTGAGGAAAATTTGTTTCCCAGATAACCTCAGACCTTTTTTTTTTATAAGCCCGTAGTATGTCCCGATTTTGGACGAAAGAATCCCGCATTGTTGTTCAAAAAGTTTCAAAATCCCGCTTTGCCGGAAAAAAAATCTGGCAACGCTGATCAATACCCTCTAAGTATCGAATCGTTCGCGATCCTAGGTACACAATTGATTTCATTTGTAAGTTTAAAGAAAAAATATCTCTGTTAGTATAAGTACTCTAAATACATTGTTAATGTCAANAAACATTGTTTAAGAAACACATTTTCGCAAATTTCAAATAAGAAAATATGTATTTAATAAATATAAATTATTTGTTGCCTCATTCCGCCATTTGCAATTCACAGTGTTGTTAATGTTCTACCACCCTCTTCATCTGTGTGCATCATCATTGAAGCATGGCATTTTGCCATTCCCCGCTCGCGTATTCCAACCATATTTTGAAATTTGCACAGTAAAATAAGCTGACCGTAAAGTAAATTAAAAAATGATGCGATACTATTGCCTCAGTGTCGATATTAGTAAAGAAAAGATCGAACGAAAAGTATCGATACCAAAACACCCTGGTATCGAAACAAAAGTATCAATACCCTCTAAGTATCGAATCGTTCGCGATCCTAGGTACACAATTGATTTCATTTGTAAGTTTAAAGAAAAAATATATCTGTTAGTATAAGTACTAAATACATTGTTAATGTCAACTATTAGAATATTTATGTAAAAAAATAAATAAAAATCAAAACAATCTTAATTTTTTTGAATTAAAAAAAATCGGGATTTTTTTTAAATAATGATTTTTATCAACCCTGCAATAGCAATAGATTATACAGAGCAGAAATATATAGATTTCTTCATATTTGAATGAAAAATTTTGTAAATACATATCCTATTATTTTTATTTAATAACATAATAAACACCCTAAAAATTAAATATTTGGAATATGGAAAATATGCATTAAAAAATAGTTTTTAGTAGATTGCAATCTATAGGTATAGTGTATATTTCGTGCTGATAACTTTTTTACTTCATTGAGTATTGAAATATTCTATCATCCTGTAAATGATCAAGTTTTCTTTTTGAAATAATGACTATTAGTTTTTGAGAAGTTGGGGATCTGTTTCAGGAAACAATTTTGAAAATTATGTATTTTTGGTATAATATTTTGAGTAGTTCATGAAATTATATTTAAATACTAAATGAATGTAGGGGAATATACAACAGTGTGCCTGTACATATATTAATTTGAATTTCTTATTCGACTGTGTTTAGGAAAATAAAATGCCATTCAAATAGAGTGGTTTGACCTATTTAAATAGAACACCATTCTAAGTAATATTGGGTTGTTATAAGGTAGGTTGGGTATTACAATCTCTTTTACGGTTTTTCTTGAACGAATAAGCTTTGATTTCATTATATTTGGCTGGCGTATTTAAAGTGTTTCTATCTTTATCTGTTGATTTGATAGTGAAAAAATGCAATATTGTTTGTGGGCAAATGGATGTGGTTTTACATCCTGCGATAATCCGATGATTAAGACTAATTAAAATTTGTAACGTACAGTAGAATAAAATTAAAAATTAAATATTGTCAACATACTTTAAGTCTTATGCATACAGCATAGAAATATAGACCATATCAAAAATTTTTGGCAATTACATATAACGTTTATATAACATAACATTTTAATTGAAGGGAAATAGAATCAAAAGAGCAAAGAATGTGGGAGGCAGACCTTTACTAAATATCTTGAATTTTTTCTTATCCAAATTCGGAACTAAAAGGGGCATTTGATATCTTGTTCTTACTCGTTCAATTGTTTTGTTAATTCCAAATCACGAGTTTTCACATTTACGGATTTTATAATAAATAAGTAAAATCTGTCACAAAGTAATGTCTAGTAGATATTTTAATGCTTTATTCATCATTGATGGAGGTTGTTTATCAGTAGCGGCCTTAGTATCAACAAGAACTGAAATGCACATCAGGGCGGACCTACGGGTTCTGACAGCGGGCTCGCCCCCACAGCGACTAGCCCCAGAACAAGGGCAGATCAAAGATTCGTAGGAATTGAAAGACAATTCTGCGACTGACGACGACCAGATACTTAGGCCACGGCATAATAACCCGAAAAATCATAACACTTTAAATATTTACCCACACAAACCATGAAAGCTTTAAAAACACTCGTGCCTCAACAGCTTTTCATACCGTCTTTTGTCGGCAGTAAACGCTGAACAGCGACTTTCCGTGAACAGGTTACTGTTAAGTAATGTGGTGACAAAATTTCACTTCAAAAAACTTGGAAAAGCATATGTATTATAAAAATTATTAATAAGACACTAAAATCTTGATCTCAATTTTTTTTCTTATTTGTATTAATATTGTGTAGCGGTATATTTCCTGGGATCATGTTCAGATTTTCAATAATTGAAGATAAAATTGATTTGTCGAAGTCAATGAGCAAAACTAAAATTATTAAAATTAATGATGAAAGGAGGAAAAGTAATTGAATGTATCTTATTTCATCTTCCATCTGACCATTCAAATCATCATCCAAATTAGACAAGGATTTTTGTTTCTGTGCTATATCGCAGCGGTTTCCAAATTTTTCATGTGGATCGCTAATGTAAAAATTTCCTTAAATAGGTAATACAATAATCAGTAAACTTTACACCGTATAAGAACAATCTGAAAAAAAAAATTTAGGTATTAGTACATGATAATTCATGATAAAAATTTCGAAATTTTCTGAAAAACTTACATAAATAGCATAAGTGAAAATAAAGACTACGGTAGGCTTATTTGCAAACATATATACTGTGTCCCAAAATGATGGAACAAAATTCATATTTTTTCCAGTTGAAATTTAAAAAAATTGCTGAAACAGGTCAATTAGTAAATAGAAATTGTCACTTTTGTGCAATATTTTCTATTTTGAGCCATGTTTAACAGACCTATAACATTACTCTATCTATATTTGATAGTATAATAGATAGGCATGGCTATACCTACTTTTTTGTCATAGTTGTCAAAAAATGGAGGAATTAAATGAAAATAATAATTTAGTACTACTTTTTATTTTATTACAGCAAATATTCAAAGTGCCCCCCATTAACCATTGCACAATGCCAATTTTGAATAACATTTGGTGTTATGTTTCGAATATCTTCTCTGATACGATTCTGCAATCCTTCATTAGTGTCTGGTCTGTTCACATACACTTTGCTTTTTAGATAACCCCACAAAAAATCCAATGGGGTTAAGTCAGGAGAGCGTGGTGGCCATTCAAACGGTCCTCTTCTGCCTATGCATCGATTTGGGAAAACTTCACTAAGGTAATTTCTTACATCGAGGCGAAAATGTGGAGGAACACCATCTTGTTTGAACCAGACATCACCAGCAGGCATTAGGGTTAGAAAAAATTAATTCTAGGGCTGGAATCAGCTGAAAACGCAAAAAATACAAATAAATATCGCCTGTCAAATTACCCTCAATGAAATAAGGTCCCATTCACTTTTTCCGGCCGTTGTGTATGTTTTTCTTGCATCGATTGCGGATTTTCTGGGCTCTAAACGTACTATTTTGCTTGTTCACGGTTCCATTTAAGCAAAAAGTGAAAATTATGTGATTTTTTAAGTTGGGTTGCCTTTCAAATAAATTTCTAATTTTCTCGCAAAACTGTAATTTTCTATCTGTGTCATCTGGTCAAAGTTCTTGTAAGACGTTAACTTTGTAAGGATGCCACTTTTGAGACTTCAGAGTTTTGCGAACTCGGGACTTCGACAAGTTGAAGTTGGCTGATTGTGAGATATACAGGGTCGGAAAGTCCCCATGGTTCATCGGCCGTTACGTGAGAGCGATGAAGAAAGTCATAGAAATCCGTGCGATAGAGAAAGATGGCTATAATGAAGGCGTCTAATAGTCACCACCCATTTCGCCCTTCCACAAATAAGAAGTGGATCTTATGTGGATTTTTTAAAATCTGAACTGGAAAAAAGTATGAATTTTGCTCCATCATTTTGGGACACAGATATAGAGATAGGTATATGAGGAATTTATAAACTTAATACATATTACAGTTTTAATAGTTTTTATATGACACTATTTTACCCTTACCATAATTGATGGAATTAATAAGAAAATTTATTACTTTTTCCTGACGTGTCAAATGGATTCCTGGATCTTCTTTTTACAATTAACTGACAGTGCAGAAAATGTATATTCACTCAAATGAGTAGTAGAAAAGACTAACAAAAGATTATTCATTTTTCATTGAAATCCAGAATTGTACAAGAGTTTTAGATTTAAAGTTTTTCAGTGTAAGTTTTACATAGCTCGAAACATAACCATAAAAAGTATTGAAATAAAAAACATTATTAATCAAATCGTTCTTGGACTACCTTTCACACCCCTATAGCTAGATCTAATCTCTTATTGAAGTCACCACTTGTCAGGATATTTTATAATTATAATTCTATTTGTAATAGGTGAGGCATTTTCAACTGTTCTTTTATCTTTCTGAGCTTTTTCATGCAACTAAGAACAGGTTTATTTAATTGTTATTATATCTAATATTAGAATATTTGCATGAATTAGCTTTTGTTATTTTGTTGTTTTTTTTTAGTAATGCTGTGTTCTAGGTGCATCCATCAGTTTTGTTTTATTATGTATCTAGTGTTTTTTTTTCTTTCTTCAATTTAATACATGTACTGGATTGTCCTGTAAATGGTTATACTGTTGGACAAATAAAGTGTTTTTTAAACTTTAAAAAAAAAAATTTATTACTACTTTTCGTAAAAACGTAAAATAACATTCATATATTCTTGATCTTCTTTAGGCATCCAGCGGAAAAAAATTGATATGTTCAACTTTCTGATTTGTCATCGACTTACTTTTAAATGATTTTTAAATGTTACTTAGAACCATACGGAATTTAACTTCTAAACATATTTCTCCAACTTATGCCACCATCTCTTACAATTATGACATAATTTTCATACCGGTTCAAAATTCTTTATTCTATAAGATGGCGTGAAAATCTCAATTTCAAAATAAATTTTACTTAGAAGTCAATGGTTCTCAGCCCTCGATATATCTTAAAGTAAGTGTAAGATCATTAAAAAAAGAAAATATCTTGACACAAGCTCTAAGTAGGTCAACCTCTGCTCCCAAAGAAATTATTGTAAACTCTGTAGTTCAAAGAATCGGGATAGAATCTTATCTCTTGGCAACCGTGTTACATTTACACGAAAAAAAAATTGTATATGTAGGTATTATTACGTAACATTGTGAAAAGTCGAGAATTTAGAGGTCGACAGCAAATTTCATCAACAATATTCAATTGATACCGTTCTGGTGAAAGTTTTGCTAAGTCTCTTCTTGGTCATCTCCGCTAAATCATTTAACCCTATTCTCCAAGATAATACGAATTAAAACTGACGGACCTTCAACTATATAGCATTATTTAGGTATAGTTAGTACGTATCTGGGATTGACGCAAATAAATCCGTCCCCTGATTAAATTTTTTTGATATTCTGCTATTCCAATTTGCTTAATGTTCGGCAACAAATCACGGCCCTATAGCTGTGAGCCGAAATAAATACGCACCCAAGTAAATAACAGAAGAAATAACCAACCGGCAAATGGAATGTCGGATTAATAAAAGGTTATTAATAAACGGAATTGTTCCGTCATACGCGGAGACGCGGGACACATACTGGTTAAACTAATTTTATTTATATTATCCGAGTTGCCATGAATTAGCTCATTAAATTGAACGCGCTTGGAGGGGGGGCGCGCTCACAACAATGTGGCTGTTCCCGCTCTCACAGAAACTGAGAACGGAACACTCGCGCCATCACATCTCGGGTCTCATCTGGGAACGCCGAGAGCCGAACAGGAAGTTTCAAACGCGTCGACTGCGTAGTCTAGTCAGCACCGCTTGGTTTCTGCGCCTCGACGCCACGACTTGTTCGATAGGCGTACACGTTGTGGACATATATCGAATCCATTATCTCTAGTGTCGGGTTTACATGTATCGATAGTGGCCACCGATTATTTTCGATATCGAGTAACGTGTTCTGTGTGGTGTCCGCCCAGTTTTGGCCCTCTATTCCGTAAATAATTTCCAATTTTCTCCTGGTAAGTACGCCTTATTTCCATTCGCATCATCCACAGCGAGTCGTGTATTTTTTGTATCGTCACTACTGCCGGTGCGTTTATCGATATCTACATCGCACATGCAAAGATAACGAAATATGTGTTGTGTAGGTCTGCGGAATATTCTATCTATTGAATAATTAAACTGGCTCATAACTTTCGAAGGTAAACCATTGAGAACTAAGCTCAATATTGATAAGGATAGAGATACACAATCACTTCATTGTTATAAACTATTATTAAAATTTTTCCCCCGAGCTTTTAACTGAAAATCCAGCTCCTAGACGTCTGTCAGAGAATGCTGGCAGAAAATTAAGTTGTTTCTTTGGCCCAAAATGATCGCCTGATGATCATAAGTGATGTACGTCATCTATTTTTATTATACTAATAAATTCCTCTTTAATTCAATTCGTGCAATCTCTACTATTTGAGGTTATGGTTAGATTGTAGTGTTTTCTTTGTTCCCTTTTGAAACTAGTTGTTCAACTTATCAGTAATTTTTTATATGGTGTTATATTTACATAGCCCAACATCATCTAAGTTTTTCATTAATATAGCAGTTTTGATATTGCCCATGAATATTTATATATTTAGAAAGACGCTTTAAATCTTACTCTTAATTTTTTTCAAATGGAGGTTTCTTACTTCTGTATACTGATTTCTGTTTAAGGTTAACTTATTTTTCATAAATAATAGTTCAGTTATAATAAAACCAATAATTGGAAAATTTTCATTCAGTTTACATGAAAATCATATTTCATAACGTTTGAATAATAAAGGCATGTTAAATTAATTTGGTTCTCCCAAGTAGCTCAAGGGTTTCTGACGAACTATTTATCTGCTTATATCTAATGTAAACTATTTACATCCATTGTTGCATGGAAATCATCAGTTGGGGAATTATTCAAGTATTCTATAGATGTGATGCTGTTGCAATGAAGAAAAATGGTTATATTTTCTGAATATTGCTTATCAAAAATTCATTTATTCACAGTCATTGGCGATTCCACACGCAATGTTGTGGACGATTGTCTGAGATATTACAAGGCAGTCAGTTTAAGTTTTTAGAAGGGGTTGGTTATAGTTATTTGAGTTGTTCGCTCTTATGTTAGTAAAAATCTTACATATATGTATTTTTAACAGTGATATTTAATGTTGTATTATATTTTAGTCAAGCCTTACTTATGAATCGCAACTATTCAAACCAGTCAGTTCAGAACAGTATCAGTATCCGGTTAACTCAATAACAAGTTTTCATTTTGTTGATTTAGTTAGTATTGGTGACTCAAATTCGATCAAATTTTTAAAACTATTAAAAAAAGATGCAAGGAATGACAATGTATATTGTATTTTGCAACCTACATTCGATATTTTTCAAGTTATAAAACAGGGAAAATTTAAACCAGCCTCTGTTTTAGTAAAAAAAAATTGAGCAAACCGTTCCTTGAATTGTAGGAACTTTGTAATATTATTAAATCCTTTAGTAGCAAAACAGGAAAAATTTAAATATGACAGAAATCAATAAATTAGAAAACTCTATTTTAGAGTGTGGCAGATGAAACCCTTTTAAATAATTTCAAATTGGTTGCAAATATTGCAGTTTTCATTGATTAATTTTGGATGTAGTTGGTAGGAATGTGTTTAGAATTTTTTATTCGCATACCAGCGAAAATGTTTTGTCAGGATTTACTTTTATGTTCTGAGAATTAACTAGCAAGTTTAATTTTTTTTAAATCTTAGACGAAATATCAAAATTTTGAATTTGCATGTCACTTCGTGATACCGACTACGGTATTTATAAAATGCAGAAAAAAATAAATTCCGTATGATTTTTCATTAAGGAGTTATCTAATTTATTTAATGTTAAAGATAACAGGACTACTGTTAACATTTTTGATTTTAAATCTCGTACCTATATCTATATTTTGTTATCAAATGTGATAAATCAGCAATTTGGCAAATTAAACAATAATACCTTCTTTTTGATAAGATTGTTTTTATATTAAATCACTTAAATGTTGACATTTCCAGTTAATATTATGTATAATAAAAATAGTTCTAGAATATTTCCTGTACTTAAATTTCCTATAACTTTTAAGAAATATATATTTATCGACGGAAAGAACTATTAGAACAAAATAAAGGGTTTACGAGTCGGTTTAGACTATAAAATGAAGGTTGGTTACTTCTGATAAAATTGGTCAGATTAATGTTTATCAGCATAAAAAATGTAAGGTAATATCCGGTACTTATTAATACATTTTTTCGAGTTACTCAAGTCAAGGTAATAAATAGACACGAATGATTTTACGTTTTGGAAAATCGCATTGGAGAAAAAATGTTGACAAGACCATTAACTCGCATGGGATTTGACAAGAATAGTTCACGATTAAAATCAAGTTCCATATTCAGTTAAATATTTCAATATTTCCGTTCAATTACCTAGCACAGGTACCTAATAAAAGTAATAAACCATATTCAACAATTAGATTCCAGTTTTCTCAGTATAACTATGATTTGATTCAGTAAAAAGTAAACAAAAAATAGATATTTATTATACAAGGGAAAAAAGTACTAGATTTTAGCTCGAGGTTGTGTTGTCTCCCGACGTGAAGCGGAGGGAAACAAAAAACCGAGAGGTAAAATCTACTTTTTTCCCGTGTATAATATACTATTTTTTTCTGTGACGTGAAAAACAACGATTTAATATTGAAAATACATTATTACAATATATTAGTCACTAAAGTTTTAAATTGGTAGGCTGTAATACTTATAGCGACAATTACATCTGCGTTGCTAAGGAAACCTTTAAAGTAATCAAATATCTGACAATTTAATTCTGTGATTTGATTTAAAAATTGCAAACTTAGTGGTTGTTTAGTAGTTATTTTGAATAATATAAAGTTAAAAAATGTCTGATTCCGAGTTTTCTCTGACTCCACCGGAGTTAGTAGAAGCAGCGAAAGTAGCGTCACAAAAATTATTTTAAATATCTACCTTTACTTATGTATATTGTATATATCCGGGAAAAAAGTACTCACTTTTTTCCCGGGGAAAAAAGCAATTTCATAAAAAGTCAATCATCAATCGTCATTCATCAAGCCGTGTGCCGCTCTATGATAACAATACACAATGCTACCGACCACCATAAAAACAGGTGCCATACAAAGTAAAGCTTCAAACTCAGCTCACTCACACGCACAAACGACAATGAATCTGGATTATTCACCGACAGGGCAGGCATTAGGGTGCCGATAGATACGTATCGAATAAATTGATCGATGCGAAGCTGCAGATCAGAGACATGTACATGTTATTGTAAAATGACGTGGATAGTGGGATTACCAAAATGTGAAGTAGTTGATGCTTGGCCACTATTAGTAGAAATAGCATTTATTAAAAATATCGACTATTTTAGATATGCGTCTGTGACCTTGGTAAATTTTGAACAGTCATTTTCGTTTTTGATCGCCAGAGACAACTGTTAATTATTTATTATTAATATTAATTAATTATGAATTAATTAATTATGAATAAGAAATTATTATTTTGTTAACTTTTGCTGGTACTTATTATCACGTACTATACCTATATATTTTCTGGTTTCCATATGAACCGTTTAGTGTAGAAAAATAGACATTGCTCCTTTTTGTTTCATACTATTATGCAAATACTTACATAGATATTTTTACAATGTAAAGAGTATCTACAGTTATAAGAAGATAACGGTTGTGTCATTTTTGTTTGAATAAAATAACATAAAGGGGAACCCGGCCCTGTACCACTTTGTAGCCGCCCCTAACATTTCCTATCTCTAGTTATAATGTATTGAGTGAAATTGTAAAATTCAGTGCATGCATGGGCGCTATGCCAATATTGGATAAATCCATTTTCTTTTTTATAATTTATAGTCAAAATTGGAAAAGTGCAATGCGGAAATATCGCTAATTAATATAGTATTCGACAGTTTTCTATATAGATATGTTGCTCCATAACTGAAGATATAGGTATTACAATAAAATATAAACGATCTTCAATTATATACAGTTAAAAATTATTTTGTCATATTATTCTGCAAACATTGCAAGTTCAAATATTTCCCAACCTACATGAACATATAAGAATATTTTATTACCTATTATTTTATTGTGGAAAATATAGAAAATATGTAAATTTTGTAATCTTCGTCAACGAAACTATTTACCTTCAAGAGTATCAGAAAATATGTATGTATAAAAACGCCTAGCAATAAAATTTATTCAGTTTCATAGGCGTCCCTAAAAAAGTTTTCTGCTAAAGTTAAAAAATAATATTGATTTGTATATAATGTGTAGAAAATTTCTAAAATCTATTCATTTGGCCAACAACATATTTTAATTATTCATGTCCTCAAACAATTTTAATATATTGATGATAAATTTTGGTTGTGACATATCAAAAAACGTTTACATTTTTAAGAATCAACGGAAATGTATGAACATATCCTTGCCAGGAGAGGATGAGTAAAGGTTGTTAGTTTAGGTTAGAAAAGTTATTAAATAAAAATAATCACCAATAAAATAATTCCGCATTGCTCCACTGCACTGCTAGGCAATTTGTCAACAACTGAAATTTATAGCCCAGTCGCCCAGTGCGACTGTGTTTGTGCGACGTTTGCCCGCGCGCGCATTCTTCAACTGGTCGTATACATTCCTACCACCTGCACGTTTTGTTCGACCAGACCTGTATATGGGTCTGGCTAAATAAATATGGGGACAAGTTTTTCAAATATTTCAATACCGAGTTGCTGTGTAACGACCGAACCTGGTACATACTGTCTAGCTCTTTGGTCTTCAATTGAGATCGGAAAGACTATACCTCTCAAACAGTTTTTATAAACAGATGTGGATATCTTGAATGGTATTATACTGGACTTTGATATTTTATACTTGTTTGGTACATAAAGTATACAAAGTTTATGCATTTTTTTCAAAATTAATAATAAAATCATTCATCGGCGTGCTTGGTCTGGCATGCGATTAGGTAAAACGACATATCGACATTCCGAGGTCACCAGGTCATCAATTTGAATGAATAAGTGAGATAAGAAGAAATATGCATTTTGAGAGGTCAAGGGACGCATCAGTAACATTTATATCTCTTTTTAGATAGACAAATTCCATACCTGATATAACTTAGTTAAATTTAGGTATTAATAAATCAGAAGTTAATTAAAAATTATGACCCCAAAATGTAATTAATTCGAGTGCTCAGTGACCCTCGACTATTCTTGAAAAGTGCATACCATTCAGAAACGGCAATCTGGCTAAAAAAATGTTCTTCGGAAGCATTGCAAGAACTTTAATCACAATCAGTCGAAAGGGATCAGCCAAAATGTTTTTTGTATAAATTTAGTTTTTCTAACAAGAAATATCTCACATTGAAAAAGTAGAAATACTATTTATTACTCAATCAATGAATATCCAGAAAAATCTGTTGATAGAAGTTTTGATTGAAAATAAAAATATATTTCAAAGGCAAATAAGTATGAAAATTTTATACACACAGTAAAAGTATTATATATTCAAGGTTTATCTAAAAAACTGAAAAAAAAATGTATAACAGTTTTACACTATTACATTAATACATTACAGTTTTCCAATATATTACATTAATTGCATTACTACAGTAAGGACAATTTTATCAAAAACTCGACCGCAAAATGAGACAAAACTTTCAAGACTGCATTTACAGTATATTTTGTGAATATAATAAACAATTGACGAAACTTTAATTGTTTGAATCGCAGAAAGGGGGAATTAGAAAAACCGACCATTTGCGAACATGCTTGGCAAAACGCTCATGATATTTAACGAAATATCACGAACATTTTGGGAAAGAAAGTAAAACAGCAAAAAGATGTCTAAAACAGTCCGCGTTTATTTTATTAAATAGTGATAGATGCCTTTCAAACGATTCCTTTAATTTTGATCGTTGTTGGTTGAATATTTCCAATGACCAGGTAAGTATAGTTGTTACGATTTCAATTGGAACCGCATTAAAACATTTAACTCATAAATTCTACGGAATCCATAGACGTCCAGAAAAATTAAGCCCTGTCTCGTCTAGATATACTCTATTCCGAGCTATATTACCATATAATTACCATACGATTGTCAAATTTTTTATTTTAAAATCGCATTGTAATAAAGCATGTCATAAAATATCTAAAGATTTATAATTATATCAGGATAATCACTTAATTTATCTCGAATCATGTTTAAAGTAGGAACTTTATTTTCTTTATACATATTATAAATTGTTTTTAATTTTGTATTTTTCCGTTTCCTCTTTGTACCGTGATCAATCCTTCTCTAATTACGCGATAAATTGTCGTTTTTGATATCTTGGTTAATTCGTTAATCCGTTTCCTAACTTTTTTATCACATTGTTCACTATTTTCAATTTTCAAACATTCATATATATTTAGTATAATACGTTGACTTTTTACGTGTAAATCTTAGTTTCGATACTTTCAACAAAAACCGGTTCCACTATTTGGGGATTTTCCCAAGTTATTTCGTTATCCTCCGCTTCAAAGAGTCTCCAGAGAGCCACGCTAAATTACTAGATAATTGCATATAACATTTATTTTAATAAACTATTACCCTTTACTGGTTACGATATGAACAAAGTATATATCAACTAATAAATAATAATACGTTTTATACCAACAACATACCCCGCCAAGCAATGCTCTGCACTGCACTGGCAAAGCGGCACAGCTAAATGAACCCGTGTACCAAACAAAAAAATTATTTACGACCTAGTGGACCAATACAGGTTTGCTTTGATGACCAGCGCGCCGCCGTCAATTCTACATCAGGCGGACTAGTTTACCAATACCGGACTCGCCGAATTGCTATTCGAGTATAAATTACGAGACACATCATGGTCAAAGCATAGAAAGAAATTTCAGAAGAAGTGCATACGGTCCTGTGCTTTAAGATTTACAGGTTCCAATTGACATCCTAACATGGAATAAATATTATATGATATCCTATAACTCTACAGAAAATAGATAAGTAAAAAAAAAATTGAAACAGTCACATTTTACTTTTAAGATAATTTGAAAGAGTTTTTCGATACGTACACTTTGTAGTGTATTAAAATAACTGAGATTGTGAGATATTTTTGGTAGGCAAAACTAAATTTATAAAATCAACCCGTTGACTAATCTTTTTTATGCAAAGTTATTTGTTGGGTTATTTACTTATTTTTTTTCCAGTATAACAGAAATGCCAAATCAAATAAAAATGTAAGTGATAATTCCGCAAATAAATAACTACAGACCATGGTGTAGTTGAGATCAAAGATTACTAGATATATCCAAAAACAAAAAGTAGAACACATTGCATTGTTGTTAAGTACTCTTAATCAAAATTGCCATGGTTATACCTTGCCCGACATACCAAGCAACTTCATAAATATTTATGTCTAGTTCCTTTCCTAAAAAGTTTAAAGGCCCATCGTCTAAAAAATATTGGGTATGGATTTATTTACAAGGAGATGCTCTATAAAATTTTATGAAATCTCTCAATTTATTTTGCAGACAGCATACGTAACGACTAAGGTTAGGCCGCACTTAACGTGATGAGATTCTGAATGACTGCATTAATAATAAATTATTACTGTTTTAAGTTTTCAGGAAATAGCATAAGTATTCCTCAGTTTGCGGTTCTTATGACTTAACCGTTTTTTAAACGAACATTCTTGCTAACTTAAATATTAAGAATATACGACAGCATACGAGAAAATCTGAAAAATATTTGAAAAATATAAAATGTACTAAAGGTCTAGATTTCCAGAAGTAAGACAAATATGTATAATGGATAAAATAAATCCCATAAATGTGTTTTGAATTATTTTTTATTATATTTTATGGTATACATATACTGTACATTGTCTATTTATTTGTTTTTCTTTATATGTATATTTGATATTTTGAGATATTAATACCCTTGCGCCATAAGGATCAGTCGGGGATTGTTTTTATGAAAATAGTTTCCCATAACCAAAAATCTTTGAAAAACGCAGATAAATACAAAATATACATACATATATACAAGGTGACTCTAAAAGGTCGGTACAACGCTCCACCAGAAATAGTACGGCCCAAAATAAGTCGATTTAACTAAACTTGCTTTAGTCCAAAAATTGATAATAACAAAGCTTCAGAGTATCAATGTTGAAAAAAATAATAACATTCTTCTTTAATATCTTTCGACTACTTCTAGTTAATTTCATGAAATTTTGTATCCGGAGGTGTTTTGGGATGAGAAATTCGAATTTATCGACGATTTCGTTGTATCTTCTAGAGAGCGCTACAAGCGACCATTAGGACGCATTTAAATTGCTAAACCTTTTTTGTGTCACGGTGTATTTCACTTTGTGCTGAAAAAATCTCCCCCAAGTTTTCTGCTTAAAAAAGTATATCTTGCTAATATCTCAAAAGCCAACCGTTTTAACAAAAAGGCAATTAAATTTGTAAATGCATAATAAAATTTATTTAACAGTTATTTTCGTTTATTCTAATTTTCACATTTCGAGTGGTCTCTCCAAAATAATGCTTATTGCATTTACAAGATATGTGATGCATTTTTTGAGTTTTGAAGATTAGTATTTGGGCGCGCCTTTGATAAAAAAAGTTGCAAAGTGTTAGTTAGTTGTTTGAAAAACTTTTCTGTTAAATTTATTACTTATTTTCCTTAATTATATAGGAATATATGGAACTGTTATTTAGATGTACCTAATTTCCCTTTGTTATCTGAAAAGATTTGCTTTATTTTCAATATTATTAGAAACTTTCAACGAAATTCCCAGGAAATTGATTGTTTATTAATACAATTTCTATGAATATCAATTCATTATTAAAAATTTCACCTTTCGAGGCAATTTGGTTTTATCATTTAATTGCACCTTTTTTTATTTAAGTATGATGATTCGAACTAAAATTTAGATATGTGTTAGTGTGAGTTGGTTTGTTTCTAAAGAATTGTCATTTTTTTTAAATTAAAATATATGAAATGAATTTAATTGTTGGGTCCATATTCATATTATCTAGAAAAATGCTTAATAATGATGGAAGGCCAAATTGCAAAAATATTGTCATTTCCACTAAATGATTTTTTTTTAATTTATATTATATATACGGTTTTTTTAGATTTGATTATGAATACCCCATTGCCATTCCAATATTTTATTGATAAAATTCATTATTTTTCAGCTTTTCTTCAGTGTGAGATTTTTGGTTAGGCAAAACTGCTTTCATAAAAATAACCCTTGACTGATCTTTTTGACGTATGGTTTTATTTAATTAATTTTGAAATTTTTCTCGCAGGTGGTAAAATATTCAATACATAAAAAAATAAAACTATACAATAAACTGTCTATTGCCAACACTGATCTAAATTTGGGGACACTGGGTAGCTCAACTGCCATTATGAAAAATCGCACTACTTTGCAACGAAATATTAACAAATTAATTTTGAAGTGTTTATGAGTTTCTAATTAAAGAGATGAACTCACAGCTACTTTAATTCTAATTTAAAATTTTTAATTTTAACTTCTCCCATTCCGAAAAATTGCATTCCTCTTTTTATAATTCATTCTATGCCATTTTTAATGCTGGGAAGCTATTCTTTGTAGAACATATACTTGATGTCATAACATATGGTTTTGGTTGAAATTTATTACCTCGTTTATAGAGATCTGTTGGTGCTAGAGCACCCTAATGCATCTAGCAGTATAAACAAATCCAAGAGTGAAGCGAAATAAATTTCAAAATGTATACAAGTTCCTCAGGAAATATGTGGGACCAGCATTGTAAAATCATAAAGTAGCGTAGCATAACTTATTAATTTTGAAAATAAGCACACTATTTGTTGATAAACGTATCAACCTTCCGCTTAGTATGCCCACTGATTGATTGTGAAGTTAGTTTGTCCATGTTTGTGTGTAACAAGGATGTAGATCCGCTTTAAAGACATACTTTTTGTAACTATCCAATTTTTTTTAGTAGGTAAATATCTTCTGCATTTGGTAAAGATGCCATAGCATAATTCTGTAATTAGACTTTAAAATCCTTTGTATACTTATGGAATTAGTGGCAACGCTTCTTTAATAATAATTACATGAAAAATCCTTGAAAATAGTCCGTGCAAATATTATTTAGAACGACTATTTTAACGATTTAACTTACAACTTCGTAAAACATCGTCAAATGAACGCTTAAAAATAGATTGGTCTTTATAAACAAAATCCGAATATGTGTATAACATAAGAACCCCAGATATCAAACACTGAAGTTGTTCTAAATACCGATGACGTTACTCATTTCTAAAAAATTTATAACGAAAAAAATGTGCATTACTTAAAGTTGCGCAAACTGTATGAAATGAATTCTAAATTTAGCTAATAATTAGAGATTTCTAAATTGCGTTCAAATAACTTTGTAAAAGTAATTAGTAGGGTTATCAGATAAACATATTTTGTTTAATAAATAAATATTGTTTTAAAGTTTTGAAATCTTGTAAAAAAAATTATCTTCAGAGTTGACCATTTGACTATTTAAATCCGTATTGGATCTTAAATACCTGAGACCCCTTAATTTCGATTGGTCTGTATTATTTCTAATGATTTTGATGTCAAATAAAATGTTAAAAATTTTATCAGTTCTCAGCGAATGAAATGATCCCTAAGCTTGAACTTTTGGTCTGGAAATTAAATGTTAGATGGATATATAAGAACATAACATAAACAAATTTCCTATTGTTAATTTATTTGAACATCAGAGAATTGAAGAAAATAGGTGATTATTTTAGAATGATAAATTTTGACAAATCAGTCAGTCATCAGTCATCAATTTATCATTCAGTGTCGTTTAATAAATAAGAAATAATGCAATAAGATGTTTCCATAGTCATTTTGGGGCCTAACTAAAAAAAATGAGGCATTTTGTGAACTATTTTTAGTTTTCAAAACGTTTATTTTTAGAAGCAAGTGTTAAAATACGTTGCTATTTATATAATACGCACGCAAAATAGTACTTTGGTGGACCAAAAATAAAAATAATGTTTGTCCATTCAAAATTACACAGAAAAAAATAAGAATGATTTGAAGTGAGTGAACCCTTTGCACATATTTAAAATTCTACACATTTTTAACAACATCTGATAATATCACTTAACTAATAGATGTTTGAGTAATGTAAGGCATGGTTACATAATTACATTTTTCTCTAATTACTTGGGGTTATTTTTAAAAACACTTGTCTGATATTCCTACAAGTGTTTATCGGAGCAGACCGGGAATTTTTCCCTACATTTTTTGCCATCTCTGGAACGGTTTTCATCAAGACGGTGAGTAAACAGCAGCTGCAGACATCTTTCTGGCTTGCATGTGGTGTTCTCTTAGAACCATACGAACCGAATGATCATAAATCAAATCCCGGGGTCCATGTCGTTACCAGGTAGCGACAGGGATTGGTGGAGTTATATTTTATTTGACCTGAATTTTCGATTAAACCCTGATTTTTCACTGACCTGCACATCATTTTTAACAAACGTTTCAAGAACACTTGATAATTTTAAATTGTAAATTGAATGTTTTGCAAAGATTAACAAAATTTGACAAGTTTATGTAGGAAGCCAACAAATAAACGTAAAGGAAGTTGTTGTAAAATGCAAATTTAATTTCGTCGAAAGATAAAATTTTCAAAAATGAAATAAAACATTATTCAGATATACTGTACAGGGCGTTTTCTAAATTCATGTCATAACTTATGGTACAACGTATCGATTTTAAAAACAAAAAGCATTCAAATACCTCTGGAGATGTTTGACGTAAACTGATGAAACTTGAGTTATTAATATAGTTGATGAAAGGCATTTGCTGACTTATTATAACAATTTATTAATCATTAGCTGAGATCTGTGAAGCACTATCGTCTATCAGTGAGACTACCAGAATTTTGACACCACTGAGTATTTTGAAATTGAATAAATACATTTAATTTATTATCTATTTTAAAAGATATTTGAATACAGTTGATATTTTACTAACTACAACTGTCTGCATCTTGAAAACCACTTAATTTTAAACCTTTAGAATGACCAACGTTTCCATTCCAAGAAAATAATAAGCCAAAAAAGGTCTATTATTGGAACTACTATAACAATTTACCGCGGCGGCAATTTTCCGCTTTATTTTTAGAATATTAAAATACATATAAGGTAAATATGATACCTCCATTGATTTATTCTAATAAGAAATTACACTGAAAATGTACAGGGCGATACACTTACGAAGGAACACTCCTTCGTAACTTCAAAACACAGTATGCACTGCAAGCTTATATGGTGAACGCCACGCCGCCAATGCGTTTCTCGGGTGTCGAATGCGGATAATTCCAAGAATGTGACGCAGGGGTCTTCTTGGAATTCTATTTCAAAAAATATCGCACGTACTATACTTAGAAGTTAGACAATCCAAATTCAATTGTATTAATGAAATACTGTCAAGCTGATACCAATTAATTATGATTTGTACTTTTCAAATTCTAATTTCAATGTTTCAGTTGCATATTTTGTTGTCAAACTTTATGACAATGTAATTAGTAATATCAAACATAAGAAAATATTAAAACATGTGCAAAAGATACGATTATTAACATCTCTTCAGTGAAAAAATACAGTTTTTATTTTAAGCGGATTTTTTTTTAAATGGTAATGAGTATTTAGTCAATTAAAATTTCAGTACCTTACGTAGGTACAAAATGACGTTTTGAATTAATTTAACTCAAGATCAACTACCTTTTTGATGTTACAATGTACTATCGGACGAATACATTTAAACTTTACAGCGTGAAAAATTACAAGTGGGTTTACCTTTATATGACCATCTATCCCAACAAATGTTTTCGTGGTTTCATTGTTTGGATTTCGGATTAAACCTAAAGCACGATGCGAACAATATCGCTTCGGGATTTTCGTTTCATTTTAATCTGGAATAAGCATCGCCCTATATTTCTATGGAAAACCTTTGATATTTAATCCCACCAGACCATTCTCCGGATTTTCATTTGATGCACGCATTCCTCGTGAGCATTTTTAGCCTTCTTTTGATGGTAAAACACTGGATTTCGCTTCGCCCCTCCCAATATAATCTGTTTTATTAAAATTTTTCAATGAACATTCCTGCCAGTTTTGACCAACATTGACACCCAATGTTAAACAGAAAAAAAGACATTTAGTTCAATTTCTATTTCATTTTTCAAATGAAGTTACGAATTGAAAGGATTATCGTTACTGACTTATCATGAATATCAATCAACATTTGTAAAAAAATAATTATTTTCTTTGTTTACCTATATACAGCGTGGACCAATAATATAGGATCAAAAAGCCTCCCGACATTAAAAAAAACTCAGTATTGTAATACAACTCATGAATCGTATAGGTACCTATCTTTTTGTTAAGTATTCAAAAACAATTTGGAAAAATAACTGAAATTAATTAAAAAGTTATATGTATATTGGATAACGTGCAGAACACAACAGAAAAGATAACTAAAAAAAAGAAAAACAAGGAGTTTATGAGGTTATGGGGTTAAGGAAGCCTATCAATCCATAGTTATGTAGTGGGTTAACAAGCTAGTATCTGACTTCCATATTTCTACAAAGTTTCATGATTCTACACTCTTGCACGTCCCAGGATTATTGGGTTACAGAGTTATGAATTTAGTGGTTTAGGGGGGGAGTTATGGTGCAATAAGGTCATGAATTTTAATGTTTTACATTGTATTATGTCGTTGTGTTATTACTATAGACATACAGTAAATCTTTGATATGGTGTCATTGAAAAATACATTTAGCTGTTCCCTAATAAATATTAAAAAATCAAGTGTGTTATTCAACCAGATTATTTATTCGCGTAGATGAAAATTCTCAAGTTAACTGAAGCCGTTTGTGAGCGTCAACAGTAAAGTAAACAATCAGTTCCAAGAATCTTAACGCAAAAAAGTTTTCGCGTTTATCACTTCATACCTGTGTAAAATTTACTTCCAACGGACCTTCTACGAAGATTAGAATTTTGTCATTTTGTTTTAAACAATTATAACAAATCAAAATTTTGTAAAAAACTATTTATTTACCGACGAAGCAACTTTTACTCACAGGAGTGTATTTAGTTCTAGAAACAACCATTATTAAATAACAGAAAACCCGCGTGTTTCCAGGAAAACTTTCAGTTTGATACGGGACCGTTTCCTTCAAATTTAAATGGTCAGTTTATATATTTTTTTACTGTTGCTGCTAATAGACAATTTCGCGCTAGGCATACAGGGGAGGATGTGGTATATGCAGGACGAAGATCTACCTATTTTCCTCTTGCTGTCATAAGCCATCTTGATTCAACTTTCCCTGACAGGTGAAACGGCTGAAAGAGTGAATTTGCTTGGCCCACAATAAGTCCGGAATTGAATCCCTTAGCTTATTATGTAAAGGGGTTATGTGACGTGGAGAATTAGAAAATGCATAAAAAATAGGTAGAAAATTTACTGTAAGTTGTTGTAAAGGACAAACCGTTTAATATAAAGTTTACACAGAAGTTTCTTTTTAGTGTTGTGTTCTGTATTGTCTGTAACAACAAATAAAATTTTTATGTAGAAATTACGTCGATACGATTTTGTTTTCAACCGAATCAGAACGTTTCGTCAACAAAAAATAAAAGAGAAATTCATCATTATTCTAATTATTTCATACATAAATTATATAATTCTTTATTTTAAAACTACATTCCCTATTAAATTTTCTGACAACAAAGAGGTAGGGGTACTATTTGTCTATATATTCATATTTTGCTCAGACTTCGTCGCTTCTTTTTGGATCATTATTAATTATCCACAATGTATCGCTTATACTCATTTGTCTATAGCTTAATCAATCTAACGTCGATTTTTAAATAAATGGAGGTTCATATTTCACATAGGTTTCTTTTAAAATCGTTTGTTAGGGTTCTTTCATAACTCACCTCAAACAATACAGATAAAATAGTTCCAACAAATTTTTTTTATATTTTACTGTTTGTTATTCATATTGTTCGCCCCCAATGAAAAAAATAATTTGTATTTATTTATCTTCAGTATCTAAATAATCAAATATAAATAATTTTACTTTCAAAATGGAAACTCTTTTACAATCTCACACAACGCGATCAGTTTATTCTCGATACACAAACTGACATTTCGCTGAAATACTGTTGAAAAATCAAAGGTATATTGTAGAAAAACTTAAAACAAAAAGTTGGTAGCTTGTTGACTGACAGTTTGTATACGAAGGAAAATTAGTGATTATTTCTGTGTTTTTGATACATCGCTTTTGGTTTTGTTCATATTGTTTATTATTATAAAAACTAAATATGAAAATGTTTATTAATGAAAACATACGAGTCCAATATTTTCAGTTTTAAATAATGAAACCTGGAAAATTAATAAAGTTACAAGCTACATGATCAGAGTCGACATTAAATTGCATTTCTGAAATAATAGCTATATTAACGTGTTTCACATCTTGCATGATTTTATATCTACTTTATTATTATTAGCAAAATACTAATACTTAGACCTATTTCATAAATAAATTCATAGTATTTAATATACGGGGTGTTTCACAGAGCAATAGTAGATTATTAGTAAGGACATTAAAATATTTAGCCACATGTACCTTAGTTCCAAAGTTGATATTAACACGCAAGGTGTTATTTTTTTATGGAATTTTCTAATAACTTTTTCAGTTGTTGAAATATTGCTTTCAAATTTCCTATAACAGTATACAATATACTAGTGGTACCTAACAGAAAAACAACTATGTACTTGGCTAAGAATACTGTAATATAACAGTTTTACAAGACATTGTCAAAATTTATTTGCATGACGAAAACTATTTGTATATATGTACAGAGTGTTCCACTTAAGATAGTAATTATCTGTCAGCAATTTTTTTTAAAAGGTATCACTTTGGTTTAATTATTTGAACAAAAATTTATCAAACTCCTTCAAATACAAAACCACCTAAGACATACAAAATAGATCGAGAAAATCGAAGATTATGAGGTGATATTTCTTACTGCAGAAGAAAACTGCTTATTTCTTTAAATCAATATAAACTATATGTATATATAGTTGATTTATATCAGTATTATTCCAGCAATGGAAAATTTATATGTATTTGGCATGAAAACGAATATTTGATTAAAATATGATTACAAATATTTATGTGATTATTTTAATGTTAAAGATAGTAATAAAACAGTGATAAACATACTATAATTATTAAGAATATATACATTTGATTTTCTGTTAATAGGATTCTATTTAACTCTTTCTTAGCCAAAAAGTATCGAGTAACGATTTAATTTTATGCGTAATTATATACAACAATAAAATGGAAGTTTTTCGCAATAATGTCATAATATTAGTATTAAATACATCCTTTACCTAAAATCATAATTTTGAGAACAGTTTTAAATATTATATGTTACGTAATTGTGGTTGCTAATAATTGTTTAAACATTTTGAAAAACTAAGCTACAGTTCTATCACTTTTAAGAGAGCATATAATCTATAGGTATATTGATTCAATCATAATGTCATTAATTTTAAGAGAAAATAGGGAAAAATGAGCACAACACGTACCTATACGGGATTAAAAAAATTTTAAAATGCATATTTGCACTGAAAAAATTTCATATCGTTATTTAAATCCCATTTCGGAACGCTCCTGACCTCCGTAATAATCGGTCATTAACCTAGCTTTTCATGCGTTTTTAATCCGTAGTGAACGACAACCAATAAACAGAGCTTGTTACCTAACACATGTATGAATAATATAATTTTTTACATTTTAAATACTAACAAATATTCTAACAAATATTATTTATTTGTTAAAAAAAAACAAATGTACAAGGATAATAATTGTTTTCGAATGTTAGGTTATTTAGTATTTTTAATATTGTTAACGTTTTCACTATGTTTTATAATAAAATACGGTTTTTTTTTAGTATTATATTTATTTAATTATTCAGTTTGTGGTACGTATACCTTATTTTGTGACATTGTTTTTCCAGTTATCATGGTATTTAAAATGACAATACGACTAAAAAACACTTACTAGTCCGTCCGTAGTAGTTTGTTAATAAAACTGGAGTCCGCTGCACTTTGATTTTGAACCAATTGCAAAATTGAAGACGAGTAGGAAAATCAGCTGTTTCGCTTCAACGTTCGAATGCTTTGTATTCCGCCGGCCGGCGAGTCTCCTGTTGCCAAGTAGGGCGCCGAGTTAACGGGAGTTACGGGGTAATTTGCTTATTTTTTAAAAGGTCGAGAAAAAATATTTTTCAATTTTTTTGTCTTCATTAGGCCTTCCGATGACATGATTAAAATTACTGACATTATGATTGAATCTTCCTGTATGAATATTATTTTAAGTCAACACGACTACCATTAAGAAAATTATTGTGTTAGGTAAAGTTTATTCTAAAATGTAGTAACGCAGTAATATGAGCTGCTCTTGTCGAGGTATTAAAAGCGCGACTCACGAATTAGATTAAGCCGATCAAACATTGTAAATTGTCAAAAGGGATCACTTTTTGACAAACATTTGAGTCAAAACCTAAAAAATGTATAAGCTCAAGATTTAGAATGTAATACAGGTGAATACATTTTTCCTCCATTTCATCGTTACGTCTAAGTACGCGTAAAGTGTAAATGACTACGTGGAACTGCTTACAAACTCCAGTAATGACGAAATCAATGAGGCACGGACAGGCAGATGGAATGTTCGACATAACGTTTCCGTTGAAATAAAGTTTTCGGTAGCGGCTCGCTTATGAAACCTCGTTTTAGGATGTCTGTGCACGTATCTGGTCCTCCGCGAAGTTTCCAGGAAAATTGGTTAATTTGCCCTAAAATTTGTTCTTTTCGCTTCCTCCCCGTGCTCGTTTCTTTCAGAGATTTGGCTTCACAATAATAACACTGAATATATTTATATGGATACGGTAGCTTTAACTTCAACTGGAATCGTTTTCTTGAGATAATTTATGTCATTTCCATATTTTGTATTAAGTGCAGTATCCTTCAAATTATATCTTGGGCATCATTAGTATTAAATTAGTTGTACAACTTTAGAAATGTCAAACATTCTAACGTTACAAAAAGATTTACTGAAAAGGGCAAATATATTAAACATTAAATATACGACAATGTTGAACTTTAAATGACATTTATTAATAGACAAACGACAACAAATACAATGCTTCTTCCAGTACATTGGTAATCTAGGATTTTAAATTAGTCTTTTTAACAACTACATATATTGAAAATCAGCTTACAAATATGTACCATGTGGCATATTGTTAGAAAATTTGTTGAAATTTAAAATGCAGTTAAAATCACATGTTCAACCATTAAAATCCAGATAAGCTACAAAAGAACTTGTGCTCTGCTGAAAATATAATATAATGCTAAAAGGGTATGGTCGTTTAATTTCTATGGGCAGTCAGATACTAAATATTCGGTTATATTTATAACATCGACGAATATAGAGATAAAATAGTATCCTAGGTGTTAAAAGAGGAATGAACTTGCTACGAACGTTTCAATTAAAACTTACTATTTTGTCTTAAAACAATAAATATTTATGCCATGAATGAGCTAAATGTGTTAACACAAATATTCTTCATTTATTAATAACTAAACTAAAAATTATGAACATTTTCTTGGATAATATAATTGATCATTATTAATGCATAATAAGTATTTACTGTTTTTTATGACCCATATGATCTGTTTGAAATTGTCATTTGAAGGAACTGTTACAAAAGATTTAACTATATAAATTTATGTATTGCAATTATAAAATTTGTATTATTCGTTGTCTAGTCATGTCAGTCATGGTTAGAAACAAGAATTCAGATCAGTGACCTGAAATAAAATTAGTAATTTCAATATTGCGTCTCTTATTAGAAAATAACAGTAACAATTGTTTGACAGCTTGCCTACATTCTGTTAGAATTAAAAGATATACTGTGTTGGAAATATCTATTTGTTATAACGATCAAAATCTTTGTTCTCATTTTGAATCATGAAATCATAATATAAAATGAAAGCAAGTTAATATGGGCTAGCCCCACGTTGAGCGCCAATATTTGTGTTAAAGAATTATGTTACTGGTTTAGTTGAATTTGATTCTTATTTGTTTTTTTACGAATTCAATTTTTGTTTCCATCATCAAAATTTATTACTATATTTGATAATACACTGTTTTTTCTTTGAAAAGCAAGCCTTTTGCTGAAATTCAGTTCTGCTTAGATTGTCACTGTATATTGATTTTCTCCTACATTTCTGTTATCTGGGTCTTCTGAGATCCACCTTTTGTTCCTGGGTAAGTTATTTTCTTTCGTTTTCTTTACTTATATTTTTTTATTCTTCACTGTATTCANTCGGTTATATTTATAACATCGACGAATATAGAGATAAAATAGTATCCTAGGTGTTAAAAGAGGAATGAACATTTTTTTTTTCAATTAAAACCTACTCTTAATACATTTATGTCCTGAATGAGAGTAGCTAAATGTGTTAACACAAAGATTCTTCATTTATTAATAACTAAATAAAAATTATGAACATTTTCTTGGATAATATAATTGATCATTATTAATGCATAATAAGTATTTACTGTTTTTTATGACCCATACGATCTGTTTGAAATTGTCATTTGAAGGAACTGTTATAAATGATTTAACTATATAAATTTATGTATTGCAGTTATAAAATTTGTATTAATCGTTGTCTAGTCATGTCAGTCATGGTTAGAAAGAAAAATTCAGATCAGTGACCTGAAATAAAATTAGTAATTTCAATATTGCGTCTCTTATTAGAAAATAACAGTAACAATTGTTTGACAGCTTGCCTACATTCTGTTAGAATTTAAAAATATACTGTGTTGGAAATATCTATTTGTTATAACGATCAAAAACTTTGTTCTCATTTTGAATCAAGAAATCATAATACAAATTGAAAGCAAATTAATATGGGCTAGCCCCACGTTGAGCGCCAATATTTGTGTTGAAGAATGATGTTATTGGTTTAGTGAAAATTTATTACTATTTTGTTAATACACTGTTTTTTCTTTGAAAAGCAATATGTTATTTCAAATTTACAATTTATTTTAAAAAAATACTTAACTTTGAAATGGTTTCCAAATTTAATTTAATTTAAAAAATCTTGTTACCCTGACCTAGTTGTTAAACTACTTTTACAAATATTTAATCTTAAAATAAACTCACTTTGACTAGTCTGCTTCTAGTCCCTATTGATGTATCTCCTTCCTAATTTGGTTAAGCCCTCCGATATCTTGATTCTCCATTTATTTATTGGCGACGCCCACTAGGTTATTTCCTTAGACATGCCTTTTGCTGAAATTCAATTCTGCTTAGATTGTCACTGTATATTGATTTTCTCATACACTGAAAGAAATGGGCTTATTAAACTGTTTATCTAGAATAATGTGTATAGCGCATATTAAAACTTTTATAACCAATATACAACTTTTATTAAAAAAAGCAATCATCTNTTCTTTTCGCTTCCTCCCCGTGCTCGTTTTTTTCAGAGATATGGTTTTGGCTTCACAGTAATAATGCTGAATATATTTATATGGATACGGTAGCTTTAACTTCAACTGGAATCGTTTTCTTGAGATAATTTATGTCATTTCCATATTTTGTATTAAGTGCAGTATCCTTCAAATTATATCTTGGGCATCATTAGTATTAAATTAGTTGTACAACTTTAGAAATGTCAAACATTCTAACGTTACAAAAAGATTTACTGAAAAGGGCAAATATATTAAACATTAAATATACGACAATGTTGAACTTTAAATGACATTTATTAATAGACAAACGACAACAAATACAATGCTTCTTCCAGTACATTGGTAATCTAGGATTTTAAATTAGTCTTTTTAACAACTACATATATTGAAAATCAGCTTACAAATATGTACCATGTGGCATATTGTTAGAAAATCTGTTATAATTTAAACTGCAGTTAAAATCACATGTTCAACCATTAAAATCCAGATAAGCTACAAAAGAACTTGTGCTCTGCTGAAAATATAATATAATGCTAAAAGGGTATGGTCGTTTAATTTCTATGGGCAGTCAGATACTAAATATTCGGTTATATTTATAACATCGACGAATATAGAGATAAAATAGTATCCTAGGTGTTAAAAGAGGAATGAACATTTTTTTTTTCAATTAAAACCTACTCTTAATACATTTATGTCCTGAATGAGAGTAGCTAAATGTGTTAACACAAAGATTCTTCATTTATTAATAACTAAATAAAAATTATGAACATTTTCTTGGATAATATAATTGATCATTATTAATGCATAATAAGTATTTACTGTTTTTTATGACCCATATGATCTGTTTGAAATTGTCATTTGAAGGAACTGTTACAAAAGATTTAACTATATAAATTTATGTATTGCAATTATAAAATTTGTATTATTCGTTGTCTAGTCATGTCAGTCATGGTTAGAAACAAGAATTCAGATCAGTGACCTGAAATAAAATTAGTAATTTCAATATTGCGTCTCTTATTAGAAAATAACAGTAACAATTGTTTGACAGCTTGCCTACATTCTGTTAGAATTAAAAGATATACTGTGTTGGAAATATCTATTTGTTATAACGATCAAAATCTTTGTTCTCATTTTGAATCATGAAATCATAATATAAAATGAAAGCAAGTTAATATGGGCTAGCCCCACGTTGAGCGCCAATATTTGTGTTAAAGAATTATGTTACTGGTTTAGTTGAATTTGATTCTTATTTGTTTTTTTACGAATTCAATTTTTGTTTCCATCATCAAAATTTATTACTATATTTGATAATACACTGTTTTTTCTTTGAAAAGCAAGCCTTTTGCTGAAATTCAGTTCTGCTTAGATTGTCACTGTATATTGATTTTCTCCTACATTTCTGTTATCTGGGTCTTCTGAGATCCACCTTTTGTTCCTGGGTAAGTTATTTTCTTTCGTTTTCTTTACTTATATTTTTTTATTCTTCACTGTATTCAATTGTTTTCTTTTTTGCGAGGTGAAACTTTTTATGAATTTATTTTGCAATAACTTAAACTGTATTTTTGATACCACTAATTTAATTGTTGTTAGGTATATGAATCAATACAATAAAAAATCTCGTCTGAAAAAAATCTAAAATTTTACTACTTCAGATATGCTAGACACCTTTAAAAATAAATGTAGAAGTGTTCATGCAATATACATCTATTAGCCTCTGTTGAAAATTCACATGTAAATCTACATTTTCTAAAAATAAACACAGAATGGAATCTTTATTAGTAAAACATGCGTGAAAAACTGTACAACATTTTCGGAAATCTTTGAATTGTATCTACTTACATAAAATCGAATCCCATGTAGTTTATAGAGCACGGGAAGTTTATTCTCAATTTTCTAAATGTGTTTAAAATCTTGATCCCTTGCCAAATAATTCTTGACACCAATTTGTTCCGTTTAAAAAAATGTCATTAGAATTTAGCTTTGTAAATTAACCAATGTGTTGTTAAAAATAGCTGTATTTAATATTATTCTTTTTGTCAGTTTAAATAAACACAAGACATTTGTCTGTTTTTGCTGTTGAATTGGATGATATCAATTAGGCTGTCGACACATCTAATCATCGAGGGAAATTCAGGCATTCCAAATAAACCATCACATTCGTGTTTTTATATGAAAATGTTTCAAAGCCATTGTCTGGCTAATAGGCTTCACGATTATGCCTTTGAAAACTCATAACCATATTTAAGAGATGTACATAAACCGAGGAATAAACTACTTCTATCTCATAGGAAATTAATCACTCCCTTGATACTGTCTGTCATGATTTTGTAAGTATTCATAACAAATGAAGGATCGATCGGTGGTTTGTCAGAGAAACCATGTTATAAATTGTAGTTTCGCTGAATTCTCGATTTATTTTATTTGTTTTCTAAATCTCAGCGCAGATTTATGGTAATGGTGCACAGACAGTCATATTAACAAATACTTATTTATATTTGTACATATGTATATGGGTAGATATAAGTAGAGTTAAACTTAAAAAGTGATTTGCTTGATCAAAATTAAAATAATAATGTATTGATACGGGAATATTATTATCATCACCAATCAGGAATAAATATAATTAAAAATAAACAAAAGCTAAGCAGAAATATTTTTCAATAATAAATATAACAAAGCTATTAAAACAAAGTGGATTTTACAACATCCTATATTTGTGTATATTAATGTTTAATTGTAAATTTTATGTACCATATGTACTTAATTACAACATACATTTTGCTCAATATTGTTTGTATTAAGAAGATATATTTATTTTTATTTACATTTGGTTAATGAATTTTGAGGTTCTTCAAATTAAGGTAATTTTAGTAACAATAATAATAAATAAATAACTGGTTTATACAGTAGATGTACATATATTTCATACATTTTCGCTTACAATCAAATTATTGGATTAGTTAACCAAGTCTTAATCGAAACTCAAAACACATCCTTAAAAGATCAAAGGCATTAGATATGTATATTACAAAAACGGCCAGTGAAACGGTTTGTAATTTTCTCCATAAAATAATTGAGTACACAACGTTTTCGTTTAGTTTATGTTAGATTTTCCAAATATAATTTTGTATTGGTGTCTTGTAGTAAATACAATTTTAAAATTAAATCTTTGAATTCTTGGAATTGATGCACAAATTATATAAATTTTAACAAATAAATCAGTAAAGCCTTCAATTTTTTTTTTTTTGATATACCTACTATTTTTTGTTTTAGGTATACGGAAAAAGTTGTAGTAAAAATTTGCGTAATTGTAGCTTTGTTGACCATAATTTATATAGAAAACTGACTATAATTTCATACATTACCAACAAATTGTAAAGGATGTCCCAAGAGTAACGCAGGACTTCTTTTTCTTAGCAAAATAAGTATCAGGCCGGCCTGATTTTTGTGTGCAACCGAACCTGTTTGTTCAAAATTGTCAACTAATCTTTTCACAGTTCATTCGGGGCGTTTCTTCTACCGAAAATTCCACGCAATTTATGCACAGTCTCAGCTACACACTCTCCGTACTTGTAATGAATTTTCACACTGCAGAATGCTGCCAACACTTCGAAATGAAAATGGCACACAATTCAGATCCTGCGTTACTTTTGATACACTCTGTATTTAAAATGTTTATTTAACAAACTTGTTCAACATTTTTTCACCCACTACTTTGCTATAGGATACATATAACTGTGTTAATTAAATACTAATGAAATTTCATAGATTTTCTACGAAAATTTCTATATATTGTTGATTTTTCTACCATATTGTTGTTCAAAATTTCCTAGAAATTGTCTTGAAATCCTGAAAACATATTTTGCAGCTAAAAATGCTAATAAATTTTGATAACGTGTTAATATCGTTCAGTTTTCCAGACAAATTCGTTTACTTGTTTTATATAATTATTCAGAACCAAAACCAAAGATCACACTTAACTCGTCTTCACAAATAACAGAGCCAAAGCTAAGTAATCTGACATAATAAAGGCGCAAAAGCCATAGAAGTAAGGAAGAACTTTTACTAGACATGTCATCTATCTCAATATTTTTTGAAAAATTTCAATTAAAGCTGGCGTTTCGTAGACAAGAAATCGCACTTTAGTAAGACAATGATAGAACAAGTAGATCTATCAGGAAGTGACGAAGCGTAACTCTAAACTAGAGCAACTTCCTTTAATTTTTTGTGACACTTTCTACTACAAACAGAGAATTAAATTTCACCGCTATACTTTTTGTACGTTATTACAATTGTTACAATTTTCTGCGCAAAATTTTTACTAATAATTTTTTTTGTAAAACAAATAAAGTCAAGTTTTTGAAGAGCGTTTAGCTCACTTTATCATTATTACGCTTGTTCGTTATCATTTGAAATAACAATTTTATTTAACAGAAAAATTAAAAATTTATTAAAAAAACAAAAGAGAAAACAATCAAACATAAAGCTGAGTAAAATAACTTTTATAACCATGATAAACGGCGAAACTTATATACGAAATAAAAAACCCAAGCGAGTATTATTTAAAATTATTTTTAAAGATATAACTAGAGCTGTCATAATTGGCCGCGCAAAGGCGTGCGGATCATTAACATAAAATAAAGTGAACAATGATTATAAGATTTGTCATTGTGAAACACGTAAATTGTTTTACGCATCTTTGCCATCGGTTCCACAATCTGGATGGGATCCGTTATAGATCGCATCATCAGATATGTTTCCACCCCTGTTTCAGCGAAATTTATTCGCGGTGGTGATAAAATATCATAATTTAAACAGAACCATTCGACATCTAGTGATGTAATATCTCCATAATTAAATAATCTACTTCCAAGCTGGTCCGACATGGTAATTTCCACTTGAGGGTGTATTTATTCACGTTGGCGACTTTCTAAGTTTCCATCAACAACAAGGGTCTAGCCGAACTTCCATGGCGAAACCTATATCGTAACATATGTTATATTGTAGAGAGCGCTAATAGTAATTGATCGAGCTCTATATCTTAGCTAATTTAGGAGCTATTTAAAAAAAAATGTCAATAGACGACTTTTTTTCAAAGCGATATATCTTAATTAATTTCAAAGTTAAGAAAATAAATCTAAATAGCAGTGTTTTGGTATACTTTACAGTTTATTTTATAGCAGTTCCTATGGGCCAAGCCTAAATAAAAATGTTAAAAAAGGCAAATAAAAATTTTGTCAATCGATTTCTATCAAATCTAATTGAATTACCACAAAAAATATGTAATAATTGTCTATGTCTTGCCTAACAGCACGCCAAGTTTCATTAAAATCCAAGAGGTGCAATATGTCGAAAAAAATTTTAAAGTGACTGGACCACCTTACGACTACTATGTTGACGCTTTTACGAGGGTGGTCTGAAAAGTTTCCGACCTCAACATGAAGATGGCAGCACTAGTAAATAAAAGCTAGTGAATTTCGTTGTTCATCTGTTGACAGTTACTCACCAAAGTTTCAGCCATTTTGGACGCGCAGTTGTTATGTAACAGTTATTTGAGTGAGTTGATGTGAATGTTTTTATGAAAATGGACAAAATCGAGCATCGAGCTATATTTATTTTTGAAAGGCAATACGCCTGCGCAAATAAAAGATGAGTTGGATTCTGTGTATGGGGACTCTGCACCATCATTTACCACAGTGAAATTTTGGGCAGCTGAATTTAAACGTTGCCGTAAGAGCTTGGGAGACGATGAACGTTCGGGACGTCCAAAAACTGCAACTACCGACGATAAGATCGCCAAAGTTCACCAAATGGTGCTAGACGACCGCCGAATTAAAGTTTGAGAGATAGCAGAGGTTATGAACATGTCAAAAGAACGTGTTTGTCACATATTAAATCAACATTTAAACATGAGAAAGCTGTCCGCGCGTTGGGTGCCGCGTTTGCTCACGTTAAACCAAAAACGTGTTCGAATGAACATTTCCAACGCTCTGTTGGCCCAGTTTAGGCGCAATATATTCGAGTTTTGGCGCCGATTAATTACTGTGGATGAAACTTGGATACACCATTATACATACGCCCGAAACAAAAATACAGTCCAAACAAAGCAAAAACTGTTTTTTCGGCTGGGAAAGTGATGGCGACTGTTTTTTGGGATAGTCATGTAGTTATTTTAATCGATTATCCTCAAAAAGGAAAAACCATTACAGGAGCGATACTACGCATCATTACTTAACAAGCTGAAGGCAGAACTTGTGGAAAAACGGCCACATTTGCAGAAAAGGAAAATCCTGTTTCACCAAGACAACGCAGCGTCTCACACCTCAGCGGTTGCCATGGCGAAAATCCACGAATTACGGTTTGAACTGCTTGACCATCCGCCTTACTCACCAGATTTAGCCCCAAGCGACTTCTTTTTGTTCCCTCATCTAAAAATTGCGCTCGGAGGACGGAGATTTTCGTCAAATGAAGAGACAATCACCTTCTACAAAAAAAGCTGATATAAACGAAATAGACGAAGATTTGACAAAACTTCGCAAAGCTCTTGAGAGTACAGGAGTTTCTCAAACTTTAAAAATTCATGTTCTTTTGGATTATCTGAAAGATAGCCTTCTGTACTTGAACAATGATGGTCTGGGACTATGGTCAGAGCAGGCCGGTGAATCTGTTCACCGAGCATTTTTAAAATATTGGGAAAAATTTAAAATAAACTCAATTGATGATCCATCTTTTTTGACTAGATTATTTAAAGCAGTGGTTACATTTTCTTCACACCATTTATAAATAGTTATTTCAAATAAATGAGATAATTTTTTCATATGCAAATAGATATAATATTTAGAAATTGAACAGCTACATGCAGTGGACTAGGCCTACAGGAGACACCACTTTAAAAAAAGCGCGCCGTGATATTTATCTCATAGATGGTGTGGAAATAATATCTTATATTCACGGACAGAAATGCACATATGCACGCTCGCACGCATACACAAGCACACAAAATTCATTATGTACTAGTATAGTAATTTTTTCGCCAGATGTGCATACTTCAGTATTAATACTCTGGATAGACTATATAAAAAGTAAAAAATATACATATTTTCGAAACAGGATCAGGAAGGATTTTAATTGAAAAGGATTTTTCATTGGAAATCAACCAGGAATCGAATGCCGCTTTCCGTTTTCTTTGTCATTTTTATGCAACCTATCGCTCCTTCAAGCCCAGTGTGTAGAATTAATATATCTATACATTTTTAATGGAATTTATTGTCCTCTAGTCTCTACATATTATTTTTATATGCATTTTAATTTTTTTTTCGACATGTTGCACCTCTTGGATTTCCGTTTCTTTACAGAAATTTCACAATTAAAAATGTTATTCTGCATTGCAAAAAGCGAATTAGAATATGATTTGAACAGACAAGCGAATTATTTATCGCTAGAGAAAAATCGTATACGCCATAGCGACAAAATGATATATAGTAAATTTATGTTGCTATACTAACACAAAACATTTGTGATTAAATGCCTATAGCGTGAATCGAGAACGTCGTGTCTTTTAGTATGGCCGCTATAAAGTGCTGTACTATGTTTGAGATATCATTTTGTAGCTATATTAGCCACAATTTTGTCAATAGCGATAAATCGCTAGCGTGACTCAAGGATGCGACATATTAAAAACGAGTTGCTTTCTTCCCAAGAGGTTTGTCGTTAATATTTTGTATTTGTATAGCCACATAAACTAAAATATGTGTTTTGTTGCAACCTTTTGTATCTAGTGAAAAATCGGTGCCCGCGTAACAGAATCTTAAAACGCCTGTTAGAGCTGTAATGTATTTTTAGCAAGGATCTGGGAACCGTACACTGGACATTCAAAGATCAAATGGAAAAGAGGAGATGAGTGATGAGTCGTCATATTCTCCGCTAACGGTTATATTTTTTCCACTATTATGCTGACTGGGACCAGATAGTGGCACATTCGTCGGGCTGGCCGTTATCAATAACTGTTTATCGGCGGTTATCTTGCGGTTAAGCCTCCCAGCTTTCGCCCCCTTCCTACATGCCATTCACTGCCAGCGGATGTTGCTCGTTGTGTTTAAATTAAGTCGGCTTAACGTCGGCTTCCTATTTGACAAACCGTGTATGTATAACTTGGATTTTAATATGGATATATTTGTAGGGTGTCTGAGGGTAATTATGAATCACATAAAACGATTTCCCTTGTTGTCTTGAACAATGTGCGGCGTCTCACTGATTAAATCAAAACCCAGCTAATCTAATTTCATATGCGTAGTAAGCCTGAATATACCATGTGTCCAATAGTTGTATTAAGGCTTTCATGGTACGTGTTGATTTTTAAAGTAGATATCATGATTTTTCGGGTTGTTGTTGTTTGACCTGCCTTGTTGTTCTTGGGTTCGACTCTGTAGGGGCCGATCCACCCTCAGAACCCCCTTGCATTATAACATTAATTAAAAGAAATTTAAATTTTGTCCTGTCAGTTTCCATATATTTCTTGTAGAATCAAAATCAAATGAAAGTACTTTTCATCAAGATACCCAACTTATTTTGATCACATACCTACCCTGACTATTAAAGTAATAAAAAAAATATGAAATTACAGTTTATGTACTAAAATATATACATTTATAAATAAATATGCATCCTTACCCAATTAATTCTTCACAAGAATGCATACATTTCGGAAATACAAATTTTTACTTTTGAGAAAAAAAAAATGTAATTCAGTTCAACTTAATAGTACTAAATACGTTTGATACCCACTGAATTGGCTTTCAATATGTTTTTGGCAGTGAAGACTGAAATAATAAATCAAAACGTTCATTTTAAAAATGGACATATGTGTTCTGGACATTTAGCGGATATTCTAACCATATATCCCTAGGACATACGTTGGAGGGGGGATATTCGAAATATAACCGGTATCTGCCATAAAATTCAGATTTCCTTAGACAATTCCGAGGTAGCATATAGCTCAGAAAATATGTCACTGGGACATACGACATAACCTAATTTGTAACCTAACCTAATTTTGTAACATAACCTAGTTTGTAACATAAGAACAAAACCTAAGAACATAAGAAGAACATATCCCAATTTGCACCATAAGAACGTTCGCGAGATATCCCAGATATCTTAAGGATATCTTTATTCGAGTTAAGCTGGTGTACCGGTAGCTCGCCTATTATAATGGATACAAGAATAATGATAAATTTGAGAATTCGGTGACAGTTCCGGTGATTGGAAATTTTTTTTGAGATATCTCTTATACAATTATACATATACTTATGATATTATGAACTTTCTCATGCAACAGCTCAGTTTTTAGGGAAATTTAATTTGGCTAGATTATGTTCAGATATTTCTTGTTTCAAAAAAAGTACTTGCATTAACTGAATTTAAATTAAAAGATTAAAGTTTATTCAAATGTATGTTACCTTTGTGATGGATATATTAAAGTGGACTTGTGCTAGTAATTTTTATAAATGAAAAAATAATTAGGAATTATCGCATTTAGAGGAATTACGTGTCACTGCTACCCAATAAACATACCCGTAGTTCAAAAAGCTGACATTCTATACACATTAGCCGTCCAATATAAATTCTCAATTCGTTCAAGCGACATCCTTATCTTAATAGAAAGCAGTATAATAGATGATGAACATTGACCCTAGGTCTACACATCAGGCGATATTCTCGCCTTCTGCTGCAAAAAGAGCATTGTTGATATTAGTTCACAGCTGAAAAGTATCTGTATATTAATAACACTGTTTTGCGTCTTTTTAACGTTATTGAAAACACTTGTTAGATTTAATTTATGCCGCATGTAATAAAGTTAGTATTAACACGATTTCATTAAGCGAATATTTTAAATTCCTAAAATCTCACAGAAAGGGAAATATTCCCTTGGATAAGGTGATGATGCTGTCGTAACTGATGGTTTCGTATAACAGCAAATCATTTTTTTTAATTATGGAACACTTTCAGAAAAACGATGAATCAAATGAAACAATTAAGACTACAGTACTAACCACATCTTCGGATTCTGAAGGAGCGTTTTGGAGAACCAAGGTTTAGTCTTCTAGTCCAACAATTTGCTGGTTGCCATGTCACCTGATGAACTCTTCATTGCATTTCAGTGAATAGTTAATAATCTGTAAAGTTCCGTTTTCCATTTTTACATTGGATTCGTTTCCAAATTCTAAACTATCATCGCAGTTGAAATTATTATACAAGCAATTCTGTGTTAGCACAGCCTTGGAGTAAATCGCTCTTGTAGCTTGTCCCAATATTCTTTAAGGTGTTATAGACAGCATTAATATAATACGTTTTTGAGAAGTGGCTTATCTTTTTACATAGAGTATATACGTTGTTGCTAGATATCTTTCTTTTTAGGCTCTCTTACTGAACATTCGAAAGGCAATGCGTATGCGTAATTACATAGTTTATCTTCCTAAATTACCGTAGTAAGAAAAATGATAAAACTATCAATTTGCATACGCGTTGCTCTTCAAGACTTAGCACACAGATATCTACCTATCATTGTGGGCAGGCTTTCAGTAAACTCTGTGCCCTAGGGTGCAATCTGATTGTCTCTTGAGAAGGATATCCAGAGATGAATGAGTATTGTTTTCTTCCAACTTTATGGTGAAGCCGATATATTCCATCAATGTGTTCCAAAAGTCCTT
This sequence comes from Anoplophora glabripennis, assembly GCF_000390285.2. Lineage (NCBI taxonomy): Eukaryota > Metazoa > Arthropoda > Insecta > Coleoptera > Cerambycidae > Anoplophora > Anoplophora glabripennis. The sequence goes on along the minus strand of NW_019416330.1, from coordinate 1,566,486 downwards.
CTTTGTCTATGAATCAACACTGGTTTTAGAGGTGCTATTGCAGAACCTTCATCTCCAAAGTTTCCATATACATATTTCCAGGGTTGCGGATAGCTGAAGGACCAGTTTGTACATAAAACTGATTTGCATAGTAGATCAATACGCCATTAGTGAGATGATGAGATGACAACAAACGATTTAACTTTGTGTATGTCTTTCTATCCACATATTTTGAATGAAGTTGAGATATAAGCTACAGTGCGTGTTATATTTCAAATTTCACATCTCAACACAAAATGTTACTTTCAACCTACTAATCTGTAAAAGCAACAAAAGTGTGCATTAGGTGAAACAAAGTTTTTGACTGATAGTGTAGTAAACTACTCTGCGGACTAAAGCTCCGACCAACACTGGATTGCACCCGTTAAGTTCATTTGTCCGTAGAAGCAGAAACATCGATCGGTTTCGAACTTATTAATTCTCATCAATATGACAAGTGCGACGATATCTTCCAATGACTAGAAAGAATAACGAATCACATTTTATTATTAACTGTTTGGTGACCATACAGGGTGTTAATGAACTTATGTTAAAAATTTAAAGGGGTGGAAAATGAGCAAAAACTGAGTTAACTGATGTTACAAACTTGCATGTATTTTACAGCGGCGAGTACTTACAAAAAAATATGTAATACTTTTTACTAGTTTCTTATGAAACGGGACCGTATTCATAGTCAGTTTGCAATACATTGTTGTAGTGATTGCTGTGCTGTTTTTCGAGAGTACATTTAATACACGTACCTATTTCCAAGTTTTCTTTTGAAAATGGCGCATTTATGTAGCAATCGCGAATATTATGATATGCTCATAATTTATGGTGAAGCAAACGAAAATGTCCACAGAGCTTGTCAAGTGTACTGTGCAAGATATCCTGAACGATGTGCCCCCGCACCGCGAACATTTGTTGCTGTAGCGCAAAGAGTTTTGGACACCGGTGAAGTACAACCGCGTCGAGGTCGCGACGGTGTGCGGTGGCCCAGGGCGACCACTAAGAATCTTAAAATATCGAGAAGATGATTTTAGATCTCATCGAAGAAGATCCGCATCGTAGTACTAGAAATATCACACAGCAAGTAAATATTTCACATCCTGTTGTGTGAGAAGCTCAATTGAACCCATTTCATATTCAACGTGTTCAGGCGCTTACTCCTGAGGATTTTCCACTACGTCGAGGTTTTTGCGAATGGAACATGCAAGAAATCCTCAATTTACAGCACAAATACTTGTTACAGATGAAGCATGTTGCAACGCGTGCGAGCGAATTGGATACGTCGCGCTGAAGCTTGTGTGCAAGCAAATGGTGGGAACATCGAACATCTTCTATGAAAATTAGCAGTTCTCGAAAGGTTGCAATGTTGAGGTATGTCAGATTTTAAAATTACATTTTTCTCAACACAAATCTGTGTATTAACCTCATTTTGACATACCTAACGGACATGTGGCAACAATATTTCAATATTTGACATAAGTTCAGTAACACCTTGTACATATAAATAGATCATCAACCTAAAAACATTATTTTTCAATATACTTACCGTTAAAAACTATATGATCCACTTGATAAAATATCTAATGGCATGCAGATGAATGAGCAGGTCCTTTCGAGAAGAGGAGAACATAAAACAAGAAATCAAAGCTTCCGAAAGTCGTACTTTTATTTGAGAGTTCGCTGGCGCGGTCTTAGTGAGGAAATTATGGACGAAATTTCCCTGAAAACAGGAAATGTACCATACGATAAAGTACGATATAAAGTCGTTTTCCAGGCAAAGGCCCCCGACGATCAATCATGTCGAAGAATTGTATCCGATTTAACAATGTTGTCTAACAAAAGTGCACGCAATTTGTTCAGGAACTTTCTTAGACGAGTTAGACAATGGCCTGTGTTTTGTCTAGGGAAGCGAATAGCTAGAGTATAATGCGGCTCAGCCGACCCTCTCGCTGTTCCGTTTTCAAACTAATTAATAAATTCCGCGAGGAATGTGTTTGATTGTGACGTTCATCCGTGTTCCTTATTGTTGCACCGCGTATTAATTAATGTGAACACCCTCCTAGAAGGCGCGTTTAACCGTACAAAGGGAAGTCGTCCTGATTGCGGGATTTAAGTGGTACTACTGTGCTCGCAGCAGAGAGATGGGTTGCTTTGGAATTATTAGTGTAATTTTTTATTTAATGACGCAGTCGCACGTTAATTAAAGGAAAAGAATTTATTTCCAGTTCAAACGAGTGTATAAGCATTAAAAAGGGTGCGAGGAAACACCTCTGGGTGCGATTTTTAATGCTTTCATGTTAAATGACTACTTCAGTATTCGCACGTAAAAAAATATACAACTTTTGATTTTAAGGTATCGCACGTTTATATACGCAAGAAAAGGTTTTCTTCGTTCAAGAAAATGATTTCCTTTTTTAAATACTTTAAATTTCTACCCAGAAACATAATTTCTTACTTTAAAAATAGGCAGCATTAAAAATAAATATTTGATACTTACGGTTAAACGAATTCAATTCGTAATTTTATGATCTACATAGATTTTATAGAGACATATTTTATATTGTATATTAATATCGTTTAGTTAACAAAAAATTTAATAGATTTGATCAAATGATTGTATATACATATTTCAAGAATATATTTGGATATAAATATTTCCCAGTAATGAAACATATTTTGTTTCAAACTCACAACACCTAGTACCAAACAGCTAGGATCGTCCGTAAGTTTAACCAACCAGACATAAGTCGGTTTGGGACTTATTGATGTCCTCATCATTATGTCGATACAGCGATCCAGCTGCTTTAGTGTCGTTACTCACAAGGAGATGTGTATACAAGGAGCTACTTCCCACCTACACCATTCTGTGACCTGCTACAATTTTCTTTCAAGAAAACATAAGTTTGATTATAATATACTACATTTTTCTAATTCCTTCATTAATACTAAGTTTTAAAAATACATATACTTATATATTTTAAGGAACTGGTAGTTTTGGAACAAATATGTAGAACTGTAAGAGATATTGTAGCTAAAGTCCGAGACAATAAATTTCAAAATTATAAAAGATTTGAATTAAATTATATATATTTACAAATAATATAAATTCCAAGAAAAATTATGGATTACAGCAAATTTTCACATAGTTTGACTAAAATATATACATTTGAATAGAATAAAACAACATTTGCGGCAAATAATTCCATTTAAAACTATCNTATTCGCACGTAAAAAAATATACAACTTTTGATTTTAAGGTATCGCACGTTTATATACGCAAGAAAAGGTTTTCTTCGTTCAAGAAAATGATTTCCTTTTTTAAATACTTTAAATTTCTACCCAGAAATATAATTTCTTACTTTAAAAATAGGCAGCATTAAAAATAAATATTTGATACTTACGGTTAAACGAATTCAATTCGTAATTTTATGATCTACATAGATTTTATAGACATATTTTATATTGTATATTAATATCGTTTAGTTAACAAAAAATTTAATAGATTTGATCAAATGATTGTATATACATATTTCAAGAATATATTTGGATATAAATATTTCCCAGTAATGAAACATATTTTGTTTCAAACTCACAACACCTAGTACCAAACAGCTAGGATCGTCCGTAAGTTTAACCAACCAGACATAAGTCGGTTTGGGACTTATTGATGTCCTCATCATTATGTCGATACAGCGATCCAGCTGCTTTAGTGTCGTTACTCACAAGGAGATGTGTATACAAGGAGCTACTTCCCACCTACACCATTCTGTGACCTGCTACAATTTTCTTTCAAGAAAACATAAGTTTGATTATAATATACTACATTTTTCTAATTCCTTCATTAATACTAAGTTTTAAAAATACATATACTTATATATTTTAAGGAACTGGTAGTTTTGGAACAAATATGTAGAACTGTAAGAGATATTGTAGCTAAAGTCCGAGACAATAAATTTCAAAATTATAAAAGATTTGAATTAAATTATATATATTTACAAATAATATAAATTCCAAGAAAAATTATGGATTACAGCAAATTTTCACATAGTTTGACTAAAATATATACATTTGAATAGAATAAAACAACATTTGCGGCAAATAATTCCATTTAAAACTATCAGCTCACTTGATCCAAATACTTTTTATTCAATGCGCCTGCTGTAAATTTCTTTTTCTGTTGCCGTGCATAAAAAATCTACCTTCTATCTTTACGCATGTTATGGAATTCGTAAAATTTAACTTTTTTGCTGTAGNGTCCACTTCAACTTTTATTAAATATGTTCTACATCTAAAGTTGTTAGTTTTTAAGATATAGCAACATTTCTGGAAAAACCTAATTTTTATTATTTTCGGTCGCACGAAATGACTGGAAAAAACTGTCACATTGTGTCAACTTGTCAGTTCATAATTTATCATTCCATTGCGAGTTAATTTTATTAGTTAATATTTGTTAGTTGGTATTCTATAAAATAATAAAAAGTTTTTTCAGAAATGTTGCTATATCTTAAAAACTAACAATTTTAGATATAGAACATGCTTAATAAAAGTTGAAGTGGACCGATATGTGAATAAAATAAAACAATAAAATACATTTAAAAAATTTTAGAAAATAAAGTTTAAACTTTCTAAAAATGATCGTATTATAATGCCCTGTATAAAATATCGATATTAGCTAATATAGGAGCCTTTGTCTAACATTTGCGGGTAATTCTGTCTAAGTATTTTGTTCCAAGTGTTAGTAGCTGAAAGTTAATACAACTTCTTCGAGGTCATGTTTTTTCCAAAATTCGAAGAATCTACATAATTTGGCAACCCCGTCCTAAAATGATAACTGTTTATATTGCCATATACAGAATTTTTTCGGAAATCCATTTGTTTAAAAATATACAGGGTGTTCCATTTAAAAAATGTAATATTTGGCGTATCCCATTTTTACTCATCACCCTGTTTCAAAATAATTTTGTAGATTAGGTGTCTTGATTCTGTACAACTTTTATATAAACTCTTTTTCTATATTATGACTAACAAGGGAGTTATTTTACTTTGTCACACTAATTGCCCACCCTGTATGTGCAAAAATATAAAAAGTTTAAATTAACTTGCTTAATAAAAGTTTCTCATTTTCGTGCCTTTACCACCCTTTTCAAGGAACGCACTTATTTCAGAAACACCTTGTATAATATGTGGATAGCAAATGTAGGTTCAGTTAGATGGCCTCTACGTTCACCGGACATGCCCCCACTGGACTTTTTCTTATGGGGGCATTTGAAACAATAATAGTCCAGACGGTATCTGTTTCAAAGAGACCATATTTGGGCGAATCGTATTTCCACGGAGATTTTTGGCTTTTTGGCTTTCAAATATCACTAGAAATGAAAATTTTTCTATGCGCATAAAAAAAAACGTGGACTTAACTTTTGGCGGCACAATATTTTAAAAAAATTCGAAAAATGTATTTTTCTTCCTATTTAATTATGTATCTTTTCAAGAGTTGATTTTAGGCGAAAATGGAAGCCCTGTACATCCAGAATTTTTTTTTGGATAAGTTCTGAATCACCCTGTATTTATACAGTAAATACTTATAAATACACGCCCTAACCGAATGAACCGATTTAATACATAAATTATATCTGGCCAACAACATATTCTAATTATTTATGTCCTCAAACAATTTTATTACATTGATGGTAAATTCCCTTTTTTTCCCATTTCAAAAGGTCACCAAAATGTAATGTTATTCCTCCCTTTTGCAATTGTAATATGAATGATTAATAGAAGGTGCCTATAATAAATTAAAATTGCCTGAATCACACCAAATTCCGCAGTTGCACTGCACTGTCTAGGCAGTTTATCAACCACTTGTCAATAACTGAGATTTATTGCCCAGTCGCCCAGTGCGGCTAATAGATTAATAGATTAATAACATTTGGACTATCCATTTATCTAACTAGAAACAAGAATTCACTAAGTTGACTTATAGCTGTTTTACATTGACAATTTATTCATGAATAAATTGACGAAGTTCTTCATGAATTAATTCACGAATTTATTGGTAAACAGTGCGGTGTCAAGTTTTTTGATGCATGAATCAGTTCTACCAACGAATCAAAGAAGCAAATACATTTCAAAAATGTCACCTTTCCACTCATAATTGTAGTGATACAACAACGGTACTGTTTTGACACATATTATATAAATATTAGTGTTTGTAAGTAACAAATCAGTAAAAACAATGCAAAACTAGTACGACGCCACACAATTATTTATATTTTGCAATAACATAACCTCATTACTGATCTGAGGCTGGAAATCTGTTGGGTTGGTACTTCCGAACTTCAGGAAGAAATTGACGAAAATTAGAGCATGCTCTAATTCGTCAAAAACTTGATGAATAAATTCATGAAGTTATTTGACAGCAGATTTGGTGCATTGCACTTGTCCAATTTCTTGATGAAGCGACTTCATGAATTAATTGATCAATAAATTGTCAATGTAAAACAGTTATTACAAATACATTAACCAGTGAAAATTCAATTAATATTTTTCATCCCCAGTGACATTTCTAAAAAAGACAAAACAATTTATAGCAACTTTTTGTTATAAATACGATTTTAAATACGTGATTTATCAAAATCATAGACAAATAGGACTTAAATTTTGTATTGTAATCAACTTCTAAAAATTTAAAAGCCAATAATTTTTAACATACAACGGGTTTAAAATCGTTAGATATCTTCGAGAAAATTATATATATTTTTTTTACTTCAACACCTTATATCTTGAAAACAAAACATTCTACAAACCATGTTATATAAAGTGCAGTTTGGACCACCCTGTATAACTAATATGTACGATTTATAACAAAATTATATTCACATAGCAGTAATTATGTCTTTTAAAATAATATCTTTGAAAATTGCAGGGAAATAGTAAACTTACTGGCACTACTACGTGTATAAAGTACCTTGTTTTCATTCGTGGAATATATAATGTGACACTATACTGTTCTTTTTTTTCAGATTGTTGCCATGCCATGTAGTCTCATATGGTAAGTACCTATTTGTTTCTAAGTGTAGGTGAAACTCACTTTACTAAAAAAAAATAATTCAAACATATCTATTTTATGAATCCGATAGTCGTAAACGATCCTAGATTTAGTTTAATAAAATATGACAGAATGGGGCCGCATTGTCCATCTCATACGTATTCGTATAATATTACATCGAAAACCAATCAAGTTGCCAAGAATTTGTTTGCGCCACTAAATTTAGTCTGGAAAAAAGAGCACAGGTCATACACGTTCGTTTTTTTTCTACCTATCACTGTTTAGCCTGCACCCTTCCATCCCATCCCTGTGTATGCAAATTTACATTTTTATTGTATAATTTGCTCTAAAATTAGTTTGAAATTTGAATTTTTAAATATTCGTTGAACTCGCGATTTTAATATATGATACGAGACGATAAGTGATAATAAACTTGCAATACCCGAACGAAATGACAAAAATAATTAAATCTGGTTGAGCTAGAGAGGGAAGTTTTTTCTTTGATAGGTTTGAACTTCTTATGGTGAGGTATGCAGAGTATAAAAATTAATGTGCAAAACTTGACAATGGGTGTGCAATATTATGCAAAATTATCCGAACAAAATGGCACATAAATAATTAGATTTGGTTAAGCTCGGTAGGGAAATTATTTTTCTTTCATGGGATAGAACTTCTTTCGGTTAGGCCTGCAGAATTTGAATATATACAGGGTGGGCCATTAGTGTGAGAAAGTAAAATAACTCCCTTGTTATTCATAATACAGAAAAAAAGTTTATATAAAAGTTGTACAGGATCAAAAAACCTAAAGGACAAAATTAATTTGAAACATATAGGGCGATGATTAAAAACGGGACACGCCAAATATTACATTTTTTAAATGGAACATCCTGTATATTTTCAAACATATGGATTTCTGAGAACATCCTATATATGGCAATATAAACAGTTTAATATTTTAGTCCGGGGTTGCCGAGTTATGTAGAAAACTCTTCGAATTTTGGAAAAAACATGACCTCGAAGAAGTTGCATTAACTTTCAACTACTGACACTTGGATCAAAAATATTTGACAGAGTCATAGGCAAATGTTAGGCAAAGACTCCTATTTTAGCTAATATCGATATTTTGTACAAGGCATTTTTTATAATAGGATCATTTTTAGAAAGTTCAAACTTGATTTTCTAAAATTGGAATGGAACACCCTGTATTTTATAGTTCTATTTTATTCATATATCAGTCCACTTCAATTTTTATTAAGTATGTTCTCCACCTAAACTTGTTAGTTTTTAAGATATAGCAACATTTATGGAAAAACCTAATTTTTATTATTTTCGGTCGCACGAAATGACTGGAAAAAACTGTCACATTGTGTCAACTTGTCAGTTCATAATTTATCATTCCATTGCGAGTTAATTTTATTAGTTAATATTTGTTAGTTGGTATTCTATAAAATAATAAAAAGTTTTTTCAGAAATGTTGCTATATCTTAAAAACTAACAATTTTAGATATAGAACATGCTTAATAAAAGTTGAAGTGGACCGATATGTGAATAAAATAAAACAATAAAATACATTTAAAAAATTTTAGAAAATAAAGTTTAAACTTTCTAAAAATGATCGTATTATAATGCCCTGTATAAAATATCGATATTAGCTAATATAGGAGCCTTTGTCTAACATTTGCGGGTAATTCTGTCTAAGTATTTTGTTCCAAGTGTTAGTAGCTGAAAGTTAATACAACTTCTTCGAGGTCATGTTTTTTCCAAAATTCGAAGAATCTACATAATTTGGCAACCCCGTCCTAAAATGATAACTGTTTATATTGCCATATACAGAATTTTTTCGGAAATCCATTTGTTTAAAAATATACAGGGTGTTCCATTTAAAAAATGTAATATTTGGCGTATCCCATTTTTACTCATCACCCTGTTTCAAAATAATTTTGTAGATTAGGTGTCTTGATTCTGTACAACTTTTATATAAACTCTTTTTCTATATTATGACTAACAAGGGAGTTATTTTACTTTGTCACACTAATTGCCCACCCTGTATGTGCAAAAATATAAAAAGTTTAAATTAACTTGCTTAATAAAAGTTTCTCATTTTCGTGCCTTTACCACCCTTTTCAAGGAACGCACTTATTTCAGAAACACCTTGTATAATATGTGGATAGCAAATGTAGGTTCAGTTAGATGGCCTCTACGTTCACCGGACATGCCCCCACTGGACTTTTTCTTATGGGGGCATTTGAAACAATAATAGTCCAGACGGTATCTGTTTCAAAGAGACCATATTTGGGCGAATCGTATTTCCACGGAGATTTTTGGCTTTTTGGCTTTCAAATATCACTAGAAATGAAAATTTTTCTATGCGCATAAAAAAAAACGTGGACTTAACTTTTGGCGGCACAATATGTTAAAAAAATTCGAAAAATGTCATATTTTTCTTCCTATTTAATTATGTATCTTTTCAAGAGTTGATTTTAGGCGAAAATG
>NW_019416330.1:1540086-1553504 GCF_000390285.2 Anoplophora glabripennis | reverse complement strand
CTCCTAATTGACGGATTCGAATTTTTCAAAAAAAGTTTGAAAGCTTGAGAGCCCTTCTATATGTGATTAAATTTTCAAGTATCTAAAGGCCTTGGTTTTTGCTGTGCACAATTTTGAATATTGCAATTTTTTTCAAAATCCGGATTGCAAAATTATTATGCAAAATCTATAGAACCGATTTTGATGAAATTTGGTGTGATGATTCTACATAACATGAACTTTTCTTGGGCCAAGTATGAAGGTCCTATACCCAACATAAAGACCCCAAAAAAAATCCCTAAAAAGTAATGTTTTTTAACCCCATTTTTGGCGATTTTTTCAATTTTTACGATAATAATCATGATTCATTCGATTTTTAACTAGTCATATTTTGTAAAATTTAATTACAAACATTTTTTTCCTCTTCCATTTTCGCCTAAATCAACTCTTGAAAAGATACATAATTAAATAGGATGAAAAATACGACATTTTTCGAATTTTTTTAACATATTGTGCTGCCAAAAGTTAAGCCCACGTTTTTTTTTAGAAAAATTTTCATTTCTAGTGATATTTGAAAGCCAAAAAGCCAAAAATCTCCGTGGATATACGATTCACCCAAACCAAAACAGATACCGCCTAATCTATAAAGTGATTTATGACAATATACTTAATGACATTGATGACTTACAAAAATGTAAAATGATGGCTTGTCAAAAGATTCGTGATAAAAAGTAATGGAAGTATGTACAAGAACGTTTCTTCAGAGATATGAGTTGTGTCCAGTGAAACAAGATCTTCATTTTGAACATCATTTGTAATATAATTATTTTTTTTAATAGATACCTACATATTTTTTATTTTTATACAACATCAATTATTGCTGTCACAAGTTACAACATATACAAGATGTCCTATTTAAAAAAAATTAAGTTTTAAAATTACACACTTTTATTAGTCATCCTGTAGATTTTGTAACATAGTGATTTTTTAGCTTTTCGAAAACTGCACAAATTTTATTTAAATATATTTTTTTTGTATCTCCAACCGTTTCCAAGATATTGTCTGGGAAAATAGTTGTGAAACACCCTGTATATATTCAAAATTGTGCAATTCTGTGGTATATTTTGAATATAAACCTGTTAATTCAGGCAACAAATATTTGCCAATTATGTAGTTTTTACGCATTGTTTTCTGCGTAATAATCTCGAACTGAGCAGCTCTGTATAACATTTTATATCGACTCTATTATCGTAATTTAAGTATTATCCAATAAAATTAAACAGTTTGGTTATTGTCAAATTCTTTCAAATTTTAACAATCATTTTCTGTGCACCCAAAATTAAATCAATTATGAAAAACAACGTTTAATATTCGATCTGAAATTGGAACAATGCTTGCAGGATTTGGCAATCTCGCATTTGTTTAATACATCTCCACACGTGTTTAAAAAGTTGGGTTTACACAACAATCGCATTCGTTCTCATTATGTTCCGACCGATAGTTCTGAAAGGCGACAGAAAGTTATATCCAACAACTACTATAATATTAATTATACAAACATTAATGCCCCCAAGAGTATGTTAGCAGCTTCCTATCCTGGGCGGAAGTCGCTAATTACAAATTAGCGTTCGCGGAAAACTCGGTCAGCGAAATTCTCTATCGCATGGCAGAGATTAAATACTACACAATGGGAGACTTTTAATTTTGTTTTCAGCACACGGTCCATTGATAATACTGTTTCAGAGTTGCCAGCGAAATTGTGAGGGTAACAATACGTGAGTAATCCGAATGATATTCAACTGTTAATTCCGTCCATGTATGTAATACGACGGTATTTATCAAAAACGCCTGCGCAATATGTCGACTAGAAGGCAGAATTACTAAATCTGAAATTTAGACATTTTCAGAAACTTGGAATCTATTGTTATTTGTTGAAACAGCATTTGAATTCATTGTTATAACAAGGTGGTATAAAGAAACTTTTAGAAAATGCTTTTGTATAGGTTTTTTCTGTTAATGAAAATGATAAAACTTGATTGTGTTTTGATTGTCTACGCTTGACAAAATACAAATACAAGCCACGCGACCTTTCTTGCTGCTGAAAATAACTTTTAGTTGTAAGACTTTTCACTATTTAGCACACTTCTGTATTTTTAATTGTTCTCGAAATATTTACATCTGAAAATCACTTTCCCAAATTCTCAACCTTGAAATGCAAAACGGATAGAATTGAAGGAGTGTTCATTCGTGTATTTTTCTATGTGTTTACTTACAAATATTTTTGGAAAGTGACTCGAAATTTACGTAACTTTAATAATGTTTGTAAATTGTCACACATGATATATTAGTTCCCTGCCTTCAACCGCTTTTTGTATATTCATGCTTATAATATCGGCATCTTTCAATTCAAATTCTTACAATATTAATAGTTTATCATTATTACTAGTGATGAAATCGTAATTTTTTTTAACAGTAAATTTACAATTTTAAACAGACATTTGTTACTCAGACGATATCTCCATCAGATTTCGTGAAGACAACTATGGAAAAATACATATAAAAATGCAGAAAATGGACTGAAAATTATACAACGTTTTTAAGAACCAATAATCATGTGATTCTTTAGTTAATTTCAAGTATTAATGAAATTGATTTTATAAAATCTGGGGATATACTATACCTACGAGTAGGTACATATTATGTACATCAGAATTTAAGATATGTGAACACGTTGCGCATACTATTAAAACAAATTATAAACTGACTTCTAAATTATGTTTCTTAAGAACATATTCCAAGTGAAAATATGTTACTAGTACAATATGGAATAGACTCTTTTAGTATAACCTCACATATTTAGGCAATCCGCAACAAAACTTGTTACTTGAAATTGTACAGACCGAATCTGACTCTTGTGTACTATTTACTTAGATACTATAAAAATGAACAACTTCAAATTCATTTATTTTTACAAAGATTTGGAAGTAGTTAAGAACAACCAACACGTGTTACGAAAAATAGATACACTAATGTGCTCAAAACTTACAAAAAACGATATAAAAGAATACTGCCAAATTTAAATAAAGTAAAAATTTTACATTAGCCATGTTGTTGTTAATGCTCATGCTTGGAAAGAATAGCCTCATACGCGGGTGAGCTCTTGTTGATATGTTGCCTCTATCAACATTAGTGTATTTTCTCTTGTTTTGTTTAATCTTGTTATTTTCTAGTTCTACTAAGTATTGTTATTATTGTTTTTCTTGGTGTTATGTTAGTGTGTTTATCGAGTGTTTTTTTTCTTCCAAGTGGTTTATTATAGACGTACTCTTAACCATAACCAAACATTCCTTGAATGATATCCTGTTGCGAGGCTACTTCGATTACATGAAATTATCTATAATGCGCATGCTTAGTAACATTAATATAATTTTAATTTGTTAATTACTATTAAAAGTCAATATTGTTCTAAAAATTTAAATATATAAATTCTATAATTCTATTAGTTTGTCACTTGGGGGGTTTGAAACTTCTTAAATGTTTCTAATATTGCCAGAATATCGCAATAATTAAGGTCATGACAAAGAAACCATTTTTTTGGCACTAGTAAAAATATTGACAAATTCCTCAATATAGGGTTGCCTATTATTTGGCGTATTGACGTCACTATGAAAAGGTCTATTGACGTTTGTAGTGGGTATATGGAAGTATTGTGAAATTTNTTTTAATTGTTCTCGAAATATTTACATCTGAAAATCACTTTCCCAAATTCTCAACCTTGAAATGCAAAACGGATAGAATTGAAGGAGTGTTCATTCGTGCATTTTTCTGTGTTTACTTACAAATATTTTTGGAAAGTGACTCGAAATTTACGTAACTTTAATAATGTTTGTAAATTGTCACACATGATATATTAGTTCCCTGCCTTCATCCGCTTTTTGTATATTCTTGCTTATAATATCGGCATCTTTCAATTCAAATTCTTACAATATTAATAGTTTATCATTATTACTAGTGATGAAATCGTAATTTTTTTTAACAGTAAATTTACAATTTTAAACAGACATGTGTTACTCAGACGATATCTCCATCAGATTTCGTGAAGACAACTATGGAAAAATACATATAAAAATGCAGAAAATGGACTTCTTAAATGTTTCTAATATTGCCAGAATATCGCAATAATTAAGGTCATGACAAAGAAACCATTTTTTTGGCACTAGTAAAAATATTGACAAATTCCTCAACATAGGGTTGCCTATTATTTGGCGTATGTGACGCCACTATGAAAAGGTCTATTGTCGTTTGTAGTGGGTATATGGCAGTATTGTGAAATTTACAAACCTGTCTGTTAAAATTTGTTTCATAAAAACGATATGTAACCTCCAAAATTACTTTATACATAATTTTGTATCAGAGACATTTCAGTTCATTCATTTACATTGTAAAAATAAAATAAGATTATCCGCTGCTTTTACACAAATATCAAACAAGAACCACAACAGATAGTGTCAATCATTACTTAAAAGATCAAACATCTAGAGAAATATATTTTATAAATTTGTTTTGTTTAATCCCTGTTTCAATTAAAAAATATGTAATTTGAAAAATATCGCGTTCATTAAAATATTTTGAATTAAAAATTATAAACAATTTGAACAGCTGCGTTTTTCTTATTTTTTAAATTTTTTATATATTACATACATACTACTAACTACATACTAACTAGTTTTGATCTACTATTGCCTGTACAGAAAACGGAAATAGACAAACATAGACTGTTTTTTCAGTCTAGCTGATATGTCTGATATGAAGAGTCTAAAATGAATTGTGGTTGCTGTTGTTAACAATTGTTGTAGGTACCTATAATTATACAAACTTAATTGCCGGTAAATTGAAATTAATTATAATTAAGGCTGTCAGAACTGAGCCGCGGGACATAGGCGTACGCATTATTTATTAAAAAGCAACAAATTAAATTGTCTACAATACACCNATTAGGAGAGCTCTGGCGCTTGTTTAAACATTGGTCGAATTTTTGTACTATAATTTTGTACTTTTGTAATATAATGAGTGAATTTCTCATTTGCTTATATTTTAAACAGTAAATAGTATTTACATTATACTTTAATCACAAAAACAATCATGATTAAATTAATAATTAATTAATGAATTAATTAATTAGTAATTTTCGGCATATTTTGACAATAATTGTTGTTTAAAGAATTTTAGAATATTTAAATAAATTTGTTTTTGATCTTTGATAAACAGTATATAAGTTTATGCAGTTACCTTTGATACAATAAAAAATTAACTTGATTATTAAAGAAAGTTTAAAGGTAAATAATTATCGGACTGTCGAAAGACCAATAATTATTAACGATAGGCATTTGAAAATACGCTAATTGTTTTTTTAAATCGCGAGACATCGATTTAAAAAATAATCATCAAAATCGGACCTCTAGAAGCTGAGATATTAAAAATTTTTAAGCGCGTCGCGGTTTTGAACTCGCCGATTCAATTTCGAGCAGGCCGAAGCGGCCGCGTTCTCTGCTTCCCCCACCATCACCACCCGTACGATTTTCTTGAATTTATGGCTTGCATAAATAACTACACGCGTTTTTAAGTAGGTTGCCAATGAAGAAAAGTATTGAAAAATTAGACCTGGTAAGTACTCGGAATACCAAAGGTATTTTTCGAAAACTTAGCCCGGATGTCCCTGTACATTTAGTGTAAATGACGGTTAACTTTGATCGGCTATAACTACTTAACTAATTGACCAATCGATATGTTTTTTTTAAAGAAGCGGCGTATTTCCAAGAACTTTTAAAACCTGCTTTAAAAAATTTGATTTGATTGAATATTCACAAAGTTATTCTAATTGTTTATAAGTACAAAAATTCGACNAAAAACGATATGTAACCTCCAAAATTACTTTATACATAATTTTGTATCAGAGACATTTCAGTTCATTCATTTACATTGTAAAAATAAAATAAGATTATCCGCTGCTTTTACACAAATATCAAACAAGAACCACAACAGATAGTGTCAATCATTACTTAAAAGATCAAACATCTAGAGAAATATATTTTATAAATTTGTTTTGTTTAATCCCTGTTTCAATTAAAAAATATGTAATTTGAAAAATATGGCGTTCATTAAAATATTTTGAATTAAAAATTATATACAATTTGAACAACTGCGTTTTTCTTATTTTTTAATTTTTTTATATATTACATACATAGCTAACTAGTTTTGATCTACTATTGCCTGTACAGAAAACGGAAATAGACAAACATGGACTGTTTTTTCAGTCTAGCTGATATGTCTGATATGAAGAGTCTAAAATGAATTGTGGTTGCTGTTGTTAACAATTGTTGTAGGTACCTATAATTATACAAACTTAATTGCCGGTAAATTGAAATTAATTATAATTAAGGCTGTCAGAACTGAGCCGCGGGACATAGGCGTACGTATTATTTATTAAAAAGCAACAAATTAAATTGTCTACAAGACACCACCATAAACACCAACGGATAGAAATAAATTACGCAACATCCGCACTATAACAAATCAACAGTATACTTATGTGACGTGAACGTAAAAAACATTCTGAGGTAGCGGATCACGCATGTCCAGGTTGACCCGCATGGCACGCCATTGAATTGCGACTCCCTCTGACAGCTCTAATTATAATCATAAAATATTTTCATATTTGAACAGTTCTTTTGACATCAAAACACAGGTACTAATTTAATTATTTTTATCGGCTTTTAGATCTATCGATTGCTTAGACCATGTGTCAAGTAAATGATTAAAGCCAACTAATATACTTTAAAAATAAAAATGTAACATGTAACTTTTTAAACAGATAGTTCGTTTTTTTAAATAGGTACTGCGCTCACGTTTTAACACTTTAATACAATTAAATAAGAAAATATAATATATAAAAATAAACGTTTTGATTTACCTTCAGTTTTTTAATCTCGTTTATTACTAAATCGGTATCTTCCCAAAGCATCTTTCAAGAGTCCTAAGAAATGATAATCAGAAGAAGAGCAAACAAAAAATAGTGTATTAAAGAACTAACACCTCTCATAACTCATAATATGATGTAAATAACTTGTGGTTTTATTCATAGTAAATGTGGATAAATATGAGCCACTTCGAGTTTTCTTTCAATCTAAATTAGTGTTTTACAAAGCCAGAGAATTAAAAATACATTGCAATAAGATTTGAAAAATAAAACATTTTTTGTAACTTGTGTAAAAAGTGTTTCATAAATATTTTAACTTTTGTTAAACTATTTATTTATAATTTTAAAGGCCGTTTCTGATCGCATAATTCTTTTATTTAAAAATGTAAACTATCAGTTAATTTTTTATTGAGAGAATTTTCTACTATACTTGATTTAGTAAAAGGTCGCCAAAATAATAGGAATACCATGTTTGTACGATATTTACTGTTGAAATAATCCTTAATGCCTATCGTAGCAGCCTTGCTGTATGATGGCGACGATTACGAAACTTTATACCGCTAGGTTTTCCTCGTGGGAATAGTTCTACTTATCCTTGTACACACACGCCGGTCCCATATACTCACTTTTGTTCAAGTAGTCAGTCGGGGTAGTGGTTTCCGCTACTGGAAATACAGCAAACACTCATCTGAAAGGACAGCCTTTTGTCGAGGCTTTCTCGTCAGAACAATACTAGTGATTAGTCGATATTTCGATGGGCTCTTGACCCTAAATATCCCCCTGCCTCGCAAAAAGGACACATTTATTTTGAATGTAGCCGGCGGTCCTATCCAGGAAGCGGACTAATGAATTGGCACACGTCTATTAAGTTTTCATGACGCACAGTCATACAGTATGCAAACGTTGGCGATTGCTAAATTTAAAAATTCCGAACGTAGCCTTAAAAAAGTTGTTAATTTATTTTAATTTGTATACAGAATGTTCCACAGTAATATTAAAGAAAATCAGAGAAATTTAGATTAACAAGAATGTTGTAATTTTTCCTTTTAAATCCGTGTCAAATTATACAGGCTCCCAAAATAAAAATGTAGGCTATATAGAAAATCAGAATGGTCAATTTTGAAAAAATTATTTAAACCTGATCTTATATGTTGGCATCTGTGTTGTAAACGCTTATGAATTTGTAGCTACTCGAGGAACTGTCACCGTCGATGGAATGTTCGAGGACTGTTTTGTTTATGTTTTAGGTGTTTAATTTTAGACTGTATGTGAAAGACCATTATTATCTAACTTTTGTAAACATTTTCTTATATGGTCATGTTTGGTAAAAAGTAAACTGATAGGATAGAGGAACGCACAAGAGAACGCCCTTGTGAACGGAACAAATCTGAAAGCCCGGATAGCAACCGTATAATTAAATTGATGAAACAACCATATATTTTAATGCACTGAATACTAGTTAGTCTTCTATGCCCTTTGTAATCAAGTTATTTGATAAAAATCGCCGAAAAAATACGAAACGTCACTAGAAAACCACTTATATCGTAATTAACATCAAATGAAGAAATTTATTTGGATTAGTCCAAGTCTTATTTCAATATATTTTGACGAGTTGAACACGAATCTGACACTGGTTAAGCTTTTGAAAAAAGTTAATTAAAACCCCAGTTTGATTATTTAAAATGTTGCCATCTTGCTAGAAAAATCCAAACCCCAAACTCTTTCTTACATTTGTAACGTACTATTTTGTCCTCGAACAACCTATGCAGTGGGTTCTGAACTCTAAATCTACTGCCCCATCCGACCTGGTATCTTTAAATTATTTCAGATCTTGATGAAGACGTGTACTTTGCTTTTCGTTATAATCATAAGATTTCAAGAAAATAGTTCAAGTGGAAATCTAAGAAATGAATCTTTACATTCATTAAACATCCCTCAGCGTTGGTAGTGTCTTATCATTTCTGCTACAATATTACCATAGTTCCAGCTTTTGTGTTTCCATAAAAAGCTTTTAGTGGCGTTGTGAAAACTCAGCCACTCTGTTTCGTCAATGCCTGTCATTGTTGCTATAAAATGTTCACTGCGAAACATATTTCGGAATTGAGATCAGTCGAAGATGCTGTCTTTAAATTTTGCATCATTTGAATTCGGAAATTAATTAGTTAAGTACAACAATTTTGAATTTCGATCAAGGTTCGATCAAATGTTAATGTTGCTCTAATATTTTCATAACTTTCTTTTAATGTGGTTGACATTGCAATGGGAATACATGCGTATTTATTTCCATTGTATAGTACCGCTTTCAGCTCTTTTTAAAAAAATCTATAAACAATCTTCACTCCTTGGATTTGTAAACATTAGGTTTCAATTCATTCATCAAACCATGAACATCTGAAGAGTACAATAAAGAGCCATTGTCTTCTTTACTGAAGAACTTTCGAAACCCTTTTGAGATGATTTCGTTCCTGGTTCTACCACTCTTCGACTCTTTAGTTCTGCAGTTTTTGAACTGCATAATTTGAAAAACCCATTTTTTTAATCAGATTGTCCAACTCTTCCCGATTAAATGGAATCTGGACGTTTTGTTGCCGGTACGTATTCGTCATTATTTTCTTCTGTTTCACCTTCTGTTTCAGTTTCTCTCTCAACATTGTTTCTGCTTTCGAAAGACAAATTTTGTTGGTATAGAATTTGCCTCAGAACTTAAGCTGGTGTATTTTTCAGAACATTGTTGATGCCCATTAACCGGGCTTTTCACTGTTCCTATGGATGCTGGAGTAAAACTAATGACGGAAGATGGAAGGTACAAAATTTTATTTTATATAAAAGAATGTTTAAAAAGATAAATGTATATTTTTGTTACCATATAAAGGCGGTATTTATGTACTTGATTTATGTACATTGCTATTAAAATGGAAAATAAATTCTGATATGTAAATACCAATAACAGGATCAAGAACAATCCAATATAGCTGAATTGGTTTGAATACTTACGTAAACAATTGTTTTATTGGGAGCAGTGTAATCCCTATAATATGGTTTTGAATCAAAATATGTTGTTAGTATTTTAATTCACCAATTTTAAAAATTGTAATTCTGATTCTCTCATAGTTCTTAGACATTTAGATTTGTTCAAATTTTGTCTTTTATATATTTATATATTAAATTTTATATACCTTCCAGATCGAAGTACTTACATACTGTGATTGTGTCATACTACGTGTACTGTTTAATCTGATAACATTTGGTAGGTTTGTCAAATTATTGCTAGGACTATGTTTTTTTAGTAAAGTATTCTTTTCGTTGTTAACCTCAAAATATTCACATAAAATTATTGACACAAAATAGGTCCTTAAATTCTTAACATCCTGCAAACTTCAATCATTCGTTTATATTACCTAAATGACAAGTTATTTGTTTCTATTAGAAATCATGCAAATACAGTTTTTGTTTGTGTATTGCTTTTGGAATTAACGACATATGAGTGGCACTACTTCATCATAATTTAGTACCATTGACAGTCCACTAATGGGACATACTGTTACGTTAAGCCAGTGAAATATTCTGTTTGATTTTTCTATATCTACATATAGGAATACGTCAATGTATTAAAGATTTTCTATATATGTCATCAAAATGAAAAAGAAAAATAAATTTAACAGTAACTTTTTTTAGAATTATTACTTATTGCTTTAATTTAATTATAACTGACAGAAGTGGATCATTTAAGGAAACATCTGATAGGATAAAACTTGAACTAACTATACCATTTTGCCATACAGCCCTTAAGTTAATGGGAACTTGTAATATTTTTAGCAGTTTTAAGTAAAATTAATAAATTCTTTGAGAATAACCATGATTCCACAAACTCGAAGTTTCATGTCTCGTCTTTCTTTCTGCAAGGAAAGTATCATTAATTTAATTCAATTTAAAGCAACTTTTGAAATCTGTTCGTCTACGATAAACAACCAAAAACTTGTTCGATATATTAGATATGTAAAGCCCACATTTAAAGGCGATCAATCTATCATTTTAGAGAAAACTAAATCGTCATATTGACAATCTGTCAGGAACTATTCGCATTTCTAGGATCTGCTATCAGAAATACAAGAAGATAAATATGAAATAGGGAATACAGTGACATAAAGATGAATGTTTGTCATATAAATACAACCAAATGTCCTATAATATAAATAAATTGAACAAAATCGTCCATACCTTCAAACTTTGTCTATATTTTATACTTCTTCGAAGGATGTATTGAAATAGACATCTGAACTCTTTGTAAGTATATAATATTTCCCTCCTTGAACACCGAAAAAACTGAGCTGTCTGATTTTACAAAGAGTAATTAAAATACAGCTTTTAAAATCGATTTTCCATTGCTGTTACGTTTACGATATTCTTAATTAACTAATATTTCTTTATTAACACAGGAAAAATTAACCTCTTCCTCAGTGAGACTAATAACGATTTTATGAAACGTAATTTTTTTTAGCTTGCATTAGAGTGCAATAGTTAAAATACTAAAACTTTAAAAACTACAATTTTTATTATTTTGTCATTAATATTCGACTAGGGCTTGCAAAAGTGATGAATAATTTGTGATCCTAAAATAAATATAATAGCTATATTAGACATTCTCATAGACTTTTATTCATCGGGAAATTAAAAAATTCCCAATATTCCTGTAAAGATTTGCAAACTGGTTTAAAATCCTTCATTGGTGCTTTTTAGCTTGGTAAAAGGCTTTAAAATAATCCGCTTAGTTAGATAATTATGATTTATCATCTACGAACTCTTAAGATGATTTTGATTAATTTTTGTTTTTAAATTTCATAAACAGAAGAAAGATTTATAGAATAATTTTGCTTCCAAAGCTGCTACGTTTGGAATAAATACGTTAGTAAATATATTCTGAACCAGATATAATGATATTTCTCCTTCTAATACCTAAGTTGTACATATTTTGACTTTTAAAATTGAATTATAATAGGTATTTATTTTTTTCTGGGTATACCAATAATATGCAATAAGAAAACTAGTTCGAAAATTTCCACTTTCTTTAATTGGACAGCAAAATAATAGTGGAAAAACACCCTTGAAAACAATAGTCATAACAAAATAAAACGTCTCTGAAAATTAGAAAATAAGACGTTGTAAGATACAAGTACACTTTTCTTTATTGCACTCGTCGTTTTAAAAATGTTAAAATTGTTCTAAGAGTAACTGAATTATTTATCAAAATTGGTCGCCCTAAAAATGTCGCCTAATAATTTACATTTTAGCGATTTGTGGAACTTGTATTGAAAAACACAAAAAGCTTTGACGGACTCAAGAGACATTTCGGAATCGTGTAAAGGTGAGTCCTCACTATGCCGATAAGCAAACCTGCGTTTAACTGATCTGCGTAGTAAAGACGTGTCATAATTCCTAGTATTGATTTTTTTAAGTTGCCGTTTGCCTCATCACTGATTATAATTGTTATGTACTGATGTTAGAACGAGGACACGTGCCGATTTTGAAGAAGCCGAACGGCTTTGCCGCACAGCATTACACAGTAAATAATAACAGTGTAAATTAAAAGTTATTTATGAGTGAAACTATTTTGGTGTTGAATGAACTTAATATTTTATCAAAGAAATGAACTTATCATCACCATTCTTAGAAAAAATAATAAATAAATAAATAAATAATAAAATATATTAAAATGAGAACATACTGTGTAAAAATCACTCACATTTGTTGTTAGTATCCGGCGTTTTTTGAGTAGGGGAAACACAAAGTTATGTACAAACAGAGACCGACGCAGAGTTTAATATTTATAAAAAATTGTGCAAGCAACCAATAAAATATATTGACTAAATGTTATCACTTGAAGCAACTCGAGCAAATTTATAGAATGTGATTTAAATTGTAAGTACCTTACATACTTGTTTCATAAATAATACCTGTTATGTGTTGCGTGACAAAGATTACTGCTGTGTATTTGGTTTTCAGACGAAATTGTTCAATTACAGTTTGATTAAATAAAAGCAGCAAGTGCTCGTCGAAGTGTGCAAATTAGTACGGAATGCACAAGTTGGGGCGTTACTGAATTTGCACTTTCCTGCTTCTCTAGCCTGCAATCGAAGATGCATAAACAGGCTTCCATCTCATATTGTGTTTTAATCGGTGTGGATTGTCTCAAAAGAAAATGAGAAATCCATTAGCACTTTCCAGGCGTGACGTTTTCTTAGACCCGCGGATTTTTTACGGAAATTCTTTAAAGTGTTTGGTTAAACATATCTTCTTTGTTTCAGGATTATTTGTTACTAGTTTTTGTCAGATTTTTATCATCAGTTTCCATCTAAATTCGTGAAATGATATTGCATTGTACAAAACTATTTTCGTATCTGCATATGGAAAAATTTTAATCTAGATGGAATCATTTCTTCAAGAGACTTGATTTATTGTGAAAACT
>NW_019416330.1:1530061-1537915 GCF_000390285.2 Anoplophora glabripennis | reverse complement strand
TTTTGAAAAAATTA
Source organism: Anoplophora glabripennis (assembly GCF_000390285.2). Taxonomy (NCBI): domain Eukaryota; kingdom Metazoa; phylum Arthropoda; class Insecta; order Coleoptera; family Cerambycidae; genus Anoplophora; species Anoplophora glabripennis. The sequence goes on along the minus strand of NW_019416330.1, from coordinate 1,537,901 downwards.
TTTAAACCTGATCTTATATGTTGGCATCTGTGTTGTAAACGCTTATGAATTTGTAGCTACTCGAGGAACTGTCACCGTCGATGGAATGTTCGAGGACTGTTTTGTTTATGTTTTAGGTGTTTAATTTTAGACTGTATGTGAAAGACCATTATTATCTAACTTTTGTAAACATTTTCTTATATGGTCATGTTTGGTAAAAAGTAAACTGATAGGATAGAGGAACGCACAAGAGAACGCCCTTGTGAACGGAACAAATCTGAAAGCCCGGATAGCAACCGTATAATTAAATTGATGAAACAACCATATATCTTAATGCACTGAATACTAGTTAGTCTTCTATGCCCTTTGTAATCAAGTTATTTGATAAAAATCGCCGAAAAAATACGAAACGTCACTAGAAAACCACTTATATCGTAATTAACATCAAATGAAGAAATTTATTTGGATTAGTCCAAGTCTTATTTCAATATATTTTGACGAATCTGACACTGGTTAAGCTTTTGAAAAAAGTTAATTAAAACCCCAGTTTGATTATTTAAAATGTTGCCATCTTGCTAGAAAAATACAAACCCCAAACTAGTTCTTACATTTGTAACGTACTATTTTGTCCTCGAACAACCTATGCAGTGGGTTCTGAACTCTAAATCTACTGCCCCATCCGACCTGGTATCTTTAAATTATTTCAGATCTTGATGAAGACGTGTACTCTGCTTTTCGTTATAATCATAAGTTTTCAAGAAAATAGTTCAAGTGGAAATCTAAGAAATGAATCTTTACATTCATTAAACATCCCTCAGCGTTAGTAGTGTCTTATCATTTCTGCTACCATAGTACCATAGTTCCAGCTTTTAGTGACGTTGTGAAAACTCAGCCACTCTGTTTCGTCAATGCCTGTCATTGTTGCTATAAAATGTTCACTGCGAAACATTTTTCGGAATTGAGATCAGTCGAAGATGCTGTCTTTAAATTTTGCATCATTTGAATTCGGAAATTAATTAATCGCCACGGTAGCGCAGTCGGTCGAGAGTGCGGTGGCAAGCATTTCTCGGCCAGGCTTCCTATTCTGGATCGGGTTCGATCCCCGGTGTCGGCACTGGCAATGTCGATGGATAATGGATGTTTGTCCGCGTCTTTTCAAGTGTAGCCCCCTTCCGCACAGCCTTTGGCTTTGGATTTGGGGGTTGTCTCATTTCTGTGGTGTGTTTTATGTTGTTTATTGTGTATTAGTTAAATACAACAATATTCAATTTCGATCAAGGTTCGATCAAATGTTAATGTTTTCATAACTTTCTTTTAATGTGGTTGATATTGCAATGGGAATACATACATGCGTATTTATTTCCATTGTATCGCTTTCAGCTCTTTTTAAAAAAATCTATGAACAATTTTCACTCCTTGGATTTGTAAACGTTAGGTTTCAATTCATTCATCAAACCATGAACATCTGAAGAGTACAATAAAAAGCCATTGTCTTCTTTACTGAAGAACTTTCGAAACTCTTTTCCTTGATCTCTGCAAAAAGATGTTTTCGTTCCTGGTTCTATCACTCTTCGACTTTTTAGTTCTGCAGTTCTTGAACCGCATCATTTGAAAAAACTATTTTTCTGATCAGATCGTCCAACTCTTCCCGATTAAATGAATCTGGACGTTTTTTTTCACTTGCCGGTACGTATTCGTCATTATTTTCTTCTGTTTCACCTTCTTTTTCAGTTTCTCTCTCAACATTGTTTCTGCTTNTCGTAATTAACATCAAATGAAGAAATTTATTTGGATTAGTCCAAGTCTTATTTCAATATATTTTGACGAATCTGACACTGGTTAAGCTTTTGAAAAAAGTTAATTAAAACCCCAGTTTGATTATTTAAAATGTTGCCATCTTGCTAGAAAAATACAAACCCCAAACTAGTTCTTACATTTGTAACGTACTATTTTGTCCTCGAACAACCTATGCAGTGGGTTCTGAACTCTAAATCTACTGCCCCATCCGACCTGGTATCTTTAAATTATTTCAGATCTTGATGAAGACGTGTACTCTGCTTTTCGTTATAATCATAAGATTTCAAGAAAATAGTTCAAGTGGAAATCTAAGAAATGAATCTTTACATTCATTAAACATCCCTCAGCGTTGGTAGTGTCTTATCATTTCTGCTACAATATTACCATAGTTCCAGCTTTTGTGTTTCCATAAAAAGCTTTTAGTGGCGTTGTGAAAACTCAGCCACTCTGTTTCGTCAATGCCTGTCATTGTTGCTATAAAATGTTCACTGCGAAACATATTTCGGAATTGAGATCAGTCGAAGATGCTGTCTTTAAATTTTGCATCATTTGAATTCGGAAATTAATTAGTTAAGTACAACAATTTTGAATTTCGATCAAGGTTCGATCAAATGTTAATGTTGCTCTAATATTTTCATAACTTTCTTTTAATGTGGTTGACATTGCAATGGGAATACATGCGTATTTATTTCCATTGTATAGTACCGCTTTCAGCTCTTTTTAAAAAAATCTATAAACAATCTTCACTCCTTGGATTTGTAAACATTAGGTTTCAATTCATTCATCAAACCATGAACATCTGAAGAGTACAATAAAGAGCCATTGTCTTCTTTACTGAAGAACTTTCGAAACCCTTTTGAGATGATTTCGTTCCTGGTTCTACCACTCTTCGACTCTTTAGTTCTGCAGTTTTTGAACTGCATAATTTGAAAAACCCATTTTTTTAATCAGATTGTCCAACTCTTCCCGATTAAATGGAATCTGGACGTTTTGTTGCCGGTACGTATTCGTCATTATTTTCTTCTGTTTCACCTTCTGTTTCAGTTTCTCTCTCAACATTGTTTCTGCTTTCGAAAGACAAATTTTGTTGGTATAGAATTTGCCTCAGAACTTAAGCTGGTGTATTTTTCAGAACATTGTTGATGCCCATTAACCGGGCTTTTCACTGTTCCTATGGATGCTGGAGTAAAACTAATGACGGAAGATGGAAGGTACAAAATTTTATTTTATATAAAAGAATGTTTAAAAAGATAAATGTATATTTTTGTTACCATATAAAGGCGGTATTTATGTACTTGATTTATGTACATTGCTATTAAAATGGAAAATAAATTCTGATATGTAAATACCAATAACAGGATCAAGAACAATCCAATATAGCTGAATTGGTTTGAATACTTACGTAAACAATTGTTTTATTGGGAGCAGTGTAATCCCTATAATATGGTTTTGAATCAAAATATGTTGTTAGTATTTTAATTCACCAATTTTAAAAATTGTAATTCTGATTCTCTCATAGTTCTTAGACATTTAGATTTGTTCAAATTTTGTCTTTTATATATTTATATATTAAATTTTATATACCTTCCAGATCGAAGTACTTACATACTGTGATTGTGTCATACTACGTGTACTGTTTAATCTGATAACATTTGGTAGATTTGTCAAATTATTGCTAGGACTATGTTTTTTCAGTAAAGTATTCTTTTCGTTGTTAACCTCAAAATATTCACATAAAATTATTGACACAAAATAGGTCCTTAAATTCTTAACATCCTGCAAACTTCAATCATTCGTTTATATTACCTAAATGACAAGTTATTTGTTTCTATTAGAAATCATGCAAATACAGTTTTTGTTTGTGTATTGCTTTTGGAATTAACGACATATGAGTGGCACTACTTCATCATAATTTAGTACCATTGACAGTCCGCTAATGGGACATACTGTTACGTTAAGCCAGTGAAATATTCTGTTTGATTTTTCTATATCTACATATAGGAATACGTCAATGTATTAAAGATTTCCTATATATGTCATAAAAATGAAAAAGAAAAATAAATTTAACAGTAACTTTTTTTAGAATTATTACTTATTGCTTTAATTTAATTATAATTGACAGAAGTGGATCATTTAAGGAAACATTTGATAGGATAAAACTTGAACTAACTATACCATTTTGCCATACAGCCCTTAAGTTAATGGGAACTTGTAATATTTTTAGCAGTTTTAAGTAAAATTAATAAATTCTTTGAGAAAAACCATGATTCCACAAACTCGAAGTTTCATGTCTCGTCTTTCTTTCTGCAAGGAAAGTATCATTAATTTAATTCAATTTAAAGCAACTTTTGAAATCTGTTCGTCTACGATAAACAACCAAAAACTTGTTCGATATATTAGATATGTAAAGCCCACATTTAAAGGCGATCAATCTATCATTTTAGAGAAAACTAAATCGTCATATTGACAATCTGTCAGGAACTATTCGCATTTCTAGGATCTGCTATCAGAAATACAAGAAGATAAATATGAAATAGGGAATACAGTGACATGAAGATGAATGTTTGTCATATAAATACAACCAAATGTCCTATAATATAAATAAATTGAACAAAATCGTCCATACCTTCAAACTTTGTCTAGATTTTATACTTCTTCGAAGGATGTATTGAAATAGACATCTGAACTCTTTGTAAGTATATAATATTTCCCTCCTTGAACACCGAAAAAACTGAGCTGTCAATTTGCAAAGAGTAATTAAAATACAGCTTTTAAAATCGATTTTCCATTTCTGTTACGTTTACGATATTCTTAATTAACTAATATTTCTTTATTAAAACAGGAAAAATTAACATCTTCCTCAGTGAGACTAACAATGATTTTATGAAACGTCATTTTTTTTAGCTTTCATTAGAGTGCAATAGTTAAAATATTAAAACTTTAAAAACTACAATTTTTATTATTTTGTCATTAATATTCAACTAGGGCTTGAGCAAAAGTGATGAATAATTTGTGATCCTAAAATAAATATAATAGCTATATTAGACATTCTCATAGACTTTTATTCATCGGGAAATTAAAAAATTCCCAATATTCCTGTAAAGATTTGCAAACTGGTTTAATTCCTTCATTGGTGCTTTTTAGCTTGGTAAAAGGCTTTAAAATAATCCGCTTAGTTAGATAATTATGATTTATCATCTACGAACTCTTAAGATGATTTTGATTAATTTTTGTTTTTAAATTTCATAAACAGAAGAAAGATTTATAGAATAATTTTGCTTCCAAAGCTGCTACGTTTGGAATAAATACGTTAGTAAATATATTCTGAACCAGATATAATGATATTTCTCCTTCTAATACCTAAGTTGTACATATTTTGACTTTTAAAATTGAATTATAATAGGTATTTATTTTTTTCTGGGTATACCAATAATATGCAATAAGAAAACTAGTTCGAAAATTTCCACTTTCTTTAATTGGACAGCAAAATAATAGTGGAAAAACACCCTTGAAAACAATAGTCATAACAAAATAAAACGTCTCTGAAAATTAGAAAATAAGACGTTGTAAGATACAAGTACACTTTTCTTTATTGCACTCGTCGTTTTAAAAATGTTAAAATTGTTCTAAGAGTAACTGAATTATTTATCAAAATTGGTCGCCCTAAAAATGTCGCCTAATAATTTACATTTTAGCGATTTGTGGAACTTGTATTGAAAAACACAAAAAGCTTTGACGGACTCAAGAGACATTTCGGAATCGTGTAAAGGTGAGTCCTCACTATGCCGATAAGCAAACCTGCGTTTAACTGATCTGCGTAGTAAAGACGTGTCATAATTCCTAGTATTGATTTTTTTTAAGTTGCCGTTTGCCTCATCACTGATTATAATTGTTATGTACTGATGTTAGAACGAGGACACGTGCCGATTTTGAAGAAGCCGAACGGCTTTGCCGCACAGCATTACACAGTAAATAATAACAGTGTAAATTAAAAGTTATTTATGAGTGAAACTATTTTGGTGTTGAATGAACTTAATATTTTATCAAAGAAATGAACTTATCAACACCATTCTTAGAAAAAATAATAAATAAATAAATAAATAATAAAATATATTAAAATGAGAACATACTGTGTAAAAATCACTCACATTTGTTGTTAGTATCCGGCGTTTTTTGAGTAGGGGAAACACAAAGTTATGTACAAACAGAGACCGACGCAGAGTTTAATATTTATAAAAAATTGTGCAAGCAACCAATAAAATATATTGACTAAATGTTATCACTTGAAGCAACTCGAGCAAATTTATAGAATGTGATTTAAATTGTAAGTACCTTACATACTTGTTTCATAAATAATACCTGTTATGTGTTGCGTGACAAAGATTACTGCTGTGTATTTGGTTTTCAGACGAAATTGTTCAATTACAGTTTGATTAAATAAAAGCAGCAAGTGCTCGTCGAAGTGTGCAAATTAGTACGGAATGCACAAGTTGGGGCGTTACTGAATTTGCACTTTCCTGCTTCCCTAGCCTGCAATCGAAGATGCATAAACAGGCTTCCATCTCATATTGTGTTTTAATCGGTGTGGATTGTCTCAAAAGAAAATGAGAAATCCATTAGCACTTTCCAGGCGTGACGTTTTCTTAGACCCGCGGATATTTTACGGAAATTCTTGAAAGTGTTTGGTTAAACATATCTTCTTTGTTTCAGGATTATTTGTTAATAGTTTTTGTCAGATTTATATCATCAGTTCCTATTTAAATTCGTGAAATGATGTTGCATTGTACAAAACTATTTTCGTATCTGCATATGGAAAAATTTTAATCTAGATGGAATCATTTCTTCAAGAGACTTGATTTATTGTGAAAACTATAATTTGAAAAATGTGTTTAAAGTGCAAACTGTAACTGTAATCTTTTTAATCCTATATCACTATTTATTGTCCTTGTAACTGCGCGAAGATTTAGAAAAATTCAATGAACGAATTTAAAGATTAGTGACATAAAAGTAATCGTCTCATTGTTACAATTATCGTCAACGTACGTTAACCTCGGTGTCAGGCTATCATATTTATATAGGTTATTACAAGTTATCGATAATGCATGATCAATGAACGTATATTCTGGGATAGAAGAATGTAAACAGTGCGTTGATGCAACTGGATGTTACACTCTCTGAAATTATTTAGTATTGTCTATAAATAGCCTTCCGTGTTTGGACATTTCCGAACGGTTATTTTCTTGAAATTAGTTTTTATCCAACAGTGGTGTAATACAGAGAAAAATGATGATATAAATTTCTTTGTTCGTACTATTGGAATTTAATGTTATCTTCAATAATTTTAATTATTAGTCAAGTTGCTATTGTTGTTAATGAAGTTATGTCAAAAATTTAAAGAGGTAAAAAAGGAGTAAAAACTGAGTTAACTGATGTCACAAACTTGTATCGGATGTTTAAAGTCATAGAGAAACAAGCTAATTAAAAATGTGTTTAAAACTGTTTTGGAACTGCTGAAATACATGTATTATATCGCACACCTACAAAAATTCTGTAACTCTTTTACTACTTTGTAAGTTTCTTATGAAGCCGGATTGTATTCGAAAGTCAGTTACTTTGTTGTAGTGATTGCTGTGCTGTTTTTCGAGAATACATTTAATAGCCCATTTTCCAAGTTTTCTTTTGAAAATGGCGCATTTATTTAGCAATCGCGAATATTATGATATGCTTATAATTTATGTTGAAGCAAACTAAAATGCCCACAGAGCTTGTGAAGGATACCGTGCAAGATATCCTGAACGACATGCCCCCGCACCGCGAACATTTGTTGCTGTAACGTAAAGAATTTTGGACGCCGATGAGGGACAACCGCGTCAAGGTCGTGACGGTGGCCCAAGGCGACCACTATGAATCTTAAATGTCAAGGAGATGATTTTAGATCTCATCGAAGAAGATCCGCATCATAGCACCAGAAATATCGCACAGTAAGTAAATATTTCGCATCCTGTTGTGTGGCAGACATTACGAGAAGCTCAGTTGTACCCATTTCATATTCAACGTGTTCAAG
>NW_019416330.1:1517678-1527457 GCF_000390285.2 Anoplophora glabripennis | reverse complement strand
TTTATCCACGACTATTGTATAATGTACCCATTATACGTCTGTTTGCTCGACCTTAATAATACCCATTAATCACGGCAGTGATTAATGAGTCATTAATCACTACTGTCAGATGCTTCCTTAATTTAGCTATAATATTATATTGTTCTGCTACAAACAATCCGTTTTTAAAATTTTATCGTGTAAACCACTAAATATTTTCAATTCAGTGCTGTACATTTAAAAAAAAAATTAAAAAAGTGAATTTTCCTAGACCGGATTCGAACCCGGGACCCGCGGTTGGAAGGGAAAGAGCATCTACACTGAGCCATCAGCGACTTCATTTGTGCGAGTCGTATATCTGTTTCTTAACATACCATGTTTTTCGAAACATTTCAAAAAAAACTTCAACAAAAATATTTAGTAGTCGTGGATAAAGTATAGTATTCTACTCCCGTATAATGGGTATTATTCACTCGGTGATTTAGGCCACTCGCCTGCGGCTCGTGGCCGTAAACTTCACCTCGTGAATAATACCCATCATTATACGCTCGTTGAATAATATACTATTATTACACTCTTTCATTTCTAAACAGACTATAGTACCGGATTAGGCGGAATAGATGTAGTTAGCAATATTCTATCTGTTTTTCTTTTACATTTTTTTTGTACTTGAACATAAAACTAATTAATAGCAAATTTTTTATAATATAATAGTGGTTAATTGTATCGGTGCAACTTCACGAATAATATAATTAATAAAATTGACGGTCACTCATAATACTTCACATTTTAGTAATCCCACTATCAGCGTCATTGTACAATGTTTGCCTCTCATCTGAAGCTTCGCATCGATCAATTTATTCTATATGTATCGAGCGGCATCCTAATGCCTTCCTTGTCGGCTTGGGGTGCAGGTAAACAATCCAGGTTTTTTGCTGAGAGACGTTGGCCGTGCGTTTCATTGTCGTTTGTGCGTTTGTAAGTGAGTTTGACGATTTGCTTGGTCGAGTGTATGGTCCGTGATTTTATGGCACCGAGAACGGTGAGGCTATGTTGACATATATTTACTATATTAGTTGACCCTGACCAAGTTTTAGTACAAATTGTTGTTATTTGAAAATTTACGGATAAAGTTTGAGTTAAAAAAATAATTTTTGGCTAGAAACACGGTTCATAAAAAAAAATATCTAATTTCCAGAATTTGTGTCATCTTTTTCGACATATTCTGGATAATAAAAACTATTTAAAACTAAAACTATTTGGCCTAGCTCAAAACCTTGACACGATTTTCTCTAGAAAAGTCACATGTTTCTTTTTCAGTCTAAAATTTAGGTTTGTAACACCGATGTTGACCTAAAAGTTATAAAAATAAATTCATTTTAACTCTTATAGGTTATAAATTTCTGCTAAAGGCAACTGAACATAGAATTGAAAGTAAAATTTGTTCACATGATTCAAGAACATTATCAGTCTATAGAAAGTGTCCGTAATAAAAATGGCTGCAAAGAAAATTGTGCGAGTTGACGTTCGTATTATGTGTGAATATTTAAAAAACTTAATCAGAAATAGGAAAAAAGGAAAACCTCGTCGTTGGTGGGTCAGACCATGGATCTTAAACCGGAGATATGAAGGAGTAAAGCTTTTCTTGGAATTGGCTATAGGTGACTTGGATGCCTATAAAAATCAATTAAGAAGAAGTTTAAGGAACTTCTACAGAAGTATCACCCTGTATACAGAAAAAATACTTTATTGAGGGACGTTCATCCAGCAAGACTCAAATAACAAGTAGTTTTAAGATATTTAGCCACAGAAGATTCGTTTCCATCTCACAATGCCCTTTCAATGTGACTGAACACTTGAAGGGTACAGAGGAAAAAAGATGAATGTCGCAAAATACAAGTCTGGAGTAAAATGAAATTTAAGTTTCAAAGACTGATATTTTAAAAACTATCATACACCTTTTAGTTATTTTATTAAATAAAATTATATGTATCTACGAATATGTAATACGTAATATTGTAAATTTGAGCCAGCAGAAACTTGAAAAAATAACAATAATTAATACGTGCTATCAAAAAAATGTGAGAAAAAAAGATGAATGTCACATCACTCGGGGAGAAAGTATCAGAAAATAATTCGAGTAGCAATGTGAATTTTAATAGGTAACTTTTTATTATAAGTAAAAAGGAAACCTACTTGTATAAAAATACAACGTAAAATAAAAGAAGTGTCATTTACATGATGCTTCAACACCACAGTTGCTGTCTTGTTGTATGGTAAATCCTCAAAATAATGTTGCGCTAGCTACTACAAAATTTTTTCAGTTCTTGTAAGCTCTGGTATTTTTTCAGAGCAATCGCAATGGGTTGTTTGTATTTCAAACTAGGCATTACGAATTGACCTTCAGGAAGAATTCCAAAAATATCTTGTTTCCGTTTTGGTGGTACTACTACTGAGTACTGACATAGACATAGGTCCATTATATTATGTCTCTCGATACTGCATCATTCTTCGCATGTCTTCATTTCCTTTTAATTTCTCTGGTAGGCCTACTTTCAAATGGACGTTTTTTAACAAAGTAATTTGATAAATGGTCATTCCAGGCTCGGAAAATTTTCTAATTCTCACAATTAGTGACTATGATTGGATTGGGTTTGTTCCCTGCATTTTGGATCTCTGCATTCCATTCTGATGGAATCCTTTTCCCATCCTTTTGATTGATAAGACCCATATTGCGATCACATTCTAAATAACTGTCACCGTTTGTATAGGCGTTCGATCGACAAACTAAATCTAACAGGAGCAACATCAGAACACGTGCTAGTTACAAGTTGGACATTCATCGGTTTTTCGCACACTGGCGGGAAAGCAGTGGCCACTAGGGCATCGTTATATGTATTTATTTACAAATGGCAAATATTGGACATTCATCTTTTTCCCCTGTACCCTTCACTTATTATCACGCACAGTCAATGTCTGTTCAATTTAATTGAATTAGTCCTATCGATCAACAAAAGTAGAAATGTCTGACTTATTGAAACACAATATTATTGAGCAATAGCGTTGAATATATGTTTCCATTAATTTATTCAATTTCAATAGAAAAGTGTACCATATAATGGGTACCTTGGTGCAACTACCTCTGGTCTCCCCTATAATTTCAGTATTAACTTTATTACTATTTATTCACCAAATTATGAATCTTCCACGGAACATTTGGTTCACTTTATATGTATAATGGGAGAATTAACAAAACCTGAAACACAGGTGCACGCGCACAAATCTAAGCGCGACCTGCTTCCTCCTGCAACCCATTCACTTGCTACCCGAGCAATTGGCGTATTTGCGCGGACTGCCATCAGCAGTTCGCATGAACATCGTTAATTTTTCTTTCACACGTGGTTCGGCGGCCATTATTATTTGCATGCGGCTCGGTTTACGCGGCTTCCTCCTCCTCCTCCTCCTGCTGCTGCTTATCTTCCCGCGCTTCAGATCAATGAGGATAAAGGCGTTCGGCTCCGCAGTCGACAAACTGCTCGCGGCGTGACGCGATTTGCTCGTTAAGACAGGATAATGGAATTACCAGACTTAAGGACTTTTTCTCTTTTATTTTCACGGCAGTTCGGTATCCGAGGTTTATGTTTATTGTAGCGTAATAATCCTCATACAATAAATTGTCATCCTTTACACAATATTTTAGAAGTAACAAGAATTAGGCCGAAAATCATTTATCTACATTCTCTAACAGCATGCCATGCTTTAAAAATGTTTTTAAATGATTGAAAAAAGGTTTATATTTTATGTACTTATTACTATAATTTATCAAAATATTACATAATAGTTTTTCTGAAACGTGAAAGCAAGTATTTAATTAAATCTTTCTCCATGATCATTGAAATACTTTTAAAATATTATACGAACTAGATATTTTATAAATTAATTAGTAATGAAATTAGTATTGAAAAATTTTTAATAACCTCTTTGGTTAAATGACTAATATAAAATAGTAAATAAGTTTTTTAGATGTTAAAATCAGTACAACAACACAATATTAAACTTCAATATGGCTCTCATAGGTTCTACAGATTGTGATTTATTCCTTGAAAAGAGTGATAGAGGAAATGAAAATGAGCAACTTTCACTAAACAACTGTTGGTCTAAATGCTTCTGTTTTCGAGAAAATTAATTAAGAAAATTAACCATAAGTGTAAGTCGACCCTGTGCATCTTGTGCACGTGCGTTGTGTTGGAGTATTACTTAGCCGACGTATAAAACTAATACTACCATGTGACATGTACTAAGGGTTATTAAATAACAATGATTTTCAACCCCGTGTGGAATTTTGCCAGTGGTTTCGACATCAAAATAGCACAAGATCCGGATTTTACAAGCAAGGTGCTTTTTACGGATGAATGTTGTTTTACACTAGATACGGCATACTAAATTTTCACAACATTCACTATTGATGTGATGCAAATCCTCACCTTATATACAGAGATCTCGGTTCCAGCAACGTTTTTCAATGTTATGGTATTTTTGGTAACAGAATTTTGACCATCGTTTGGACGCACGTTTATTAGCACAGGGAAACAACTTTCAACACTTTTTGTAGAGCATATCATCTATTGGTATGTAATTCGTTGACTCGTTTAATTTTTGTATTACTATTAAATTTTAATCAACAAAGATGATATTTTACACGAGAATCCTAATACTGTAGCATCTTTATTTAACGATTATTTAATTTGTTAAATTTCCTTTAAATATAATCAATCAGATAGCAACAGCCAGTAATTTACCTTCCATGGGTAAATGCAAAATACTTACTTTTATCAAAAAATTCCGTATTCTCACCGACAAGTATAGGCAAATCTACGACTACAGCTGTACACTCACTATATGAGAAAATTTTAAACTTTTTTTAAAAATGGCGAGTGTCCTGTTGGAATCTTTTGCGATCTCAGCAGGGCATTCGATTGTGTTGATCATTAAATTTTAATATTGAAATTAAATAATTACGGTATTCGAGGACCCGCATTAAATTGGATCATTACTTTTATTGAAAATAGGAAGCAATTTGTAAACATAAATTATAATAATTAATCAGAATGTTTGTGGTAAATATAACTCGGAATGCTCTTTGGTAACGTTGGGTGTACCACAGGGATCTGTTTTAGGTCCTGTCCTATTTTGGTATATACAAATGATATCGAAGTTCTCTACCTACTGATACTGTGACAGTAAAATTTTTAGTTCTAAATTTGGGCACAAACCTTAACTGGAAATGTAACTGTAAAAATATAATATCAAAATTGTCTTCAATAACTTATTTATTTCGAAATATTAGAACAGTCCTATGTACCGATCAACTCCTTTGTTTATACTATGCCCAAGTTGAATCTCGATTGAGGTATGGTGTTTGTTTCTGGGGTAAATTCAACTCTTTCGTCACCGTCAAGCAACACCCTATATAGAATTAATTTTAATAGAGTTACTAATCGTAAGCTTCAAAGCAAGTTTTTTTTTACATTGCGAAGATAGTTAGGTAATTGTTATACTTGTATTATTTATCCTTGTTTCTTTAAATTATTTTATTTTTTTCTTTCACAGGTGCCAAATATCTAAATAAACAAAGAATCAAAACAAAGAAAGAAAAACTAAAACCATACCACAATAAGTAACTCTAAACAATATTTAACTTTAATTCCCAAAAACTTTTTATAGTACCTAAATTGTTTAAAAATTATCATTTGTGGCCAGTGTTGCCAACTCTCGGATATGAGTACCCGCCAGATTGACATTTTAAAACCGCTAGAAACCGCTAAATCAGGGTCGGATCGGCACCAGCTACTAAATATTTCATATATTTTTGGGAGACAAATGTTTACGTGGGTAATTTAAAAAAAAAACAGGAATCTCAGATTTAAACATTTCATTGGTTCTAAAATAAGTAACAATTTAACACTTTTTTAATTGCATAGCTATTAAAATATAACTACCTACCTAATTTTCAAATACAAATATTGCAAGGCCCAGTTCTAAATCATTGTCATCGTCATCAGTACAAGTGTAAATTTCATTGCTTTTAATTTTGTGCAATTCATTGGGAATTATAAAATCATTGCAACAAATATTGATTTTACGCAACCCGTTACGAATAGGTAGCTAAGTTTTAATATTTTTCTCAACAAGCTAAAAAAACCGCTAAATCGCTATAGTAGGATCATATTCGATGCAAANGACATTTCCGAACGGTTATTTTCTTGAAATTAGTTTTTATCCAACAGTGGTGTAATACAGAGAAAAATGATGATATAAATTTCTTTGTTCGTACTATTGGAATTTAATGTTATCTTCAATAATTTTAATTATTAGTCAAGTTGCTATTGTTGTTAATGAAGTTATGTCAAAAATTTAAAGAGGTAAAAAAGGAGTAAAAACTGAGTTAACTGATGTCACAAACTTGTATCGGATGTTTAAAGTCATAGAGAAACAAGCTAATTAAAAATGTGTTTAAAACTGTTTTGGAACTGCTGAAATACATGTATTATATCGCACACCTACAAAAATTCTGTAACACTTTTACTACTTTGTAAGTTTCTTATGAAGCCGGATTGTATTCGAAAGTCAGTTACTTTGTTGTAGTGATTGCTGTGCTGTTTTTCGAGAATACATTTAATAGCCCATTTTCCAAGTTTTCTTTTGAAAATGGCGCATTTATTTAGCAATCGCGAATATTATGATATGCTTATAATTTATGTTGAAGCAAACTAAAATGCCCACAGAGCTTGTGAAGGATACCGTGCAAGATATCCTGAACGACATGCCCCCGCACCGCGAACATTTGTTGCTGTAACGTAAAGAATTTTGGACGCCGATGAGGGACAACCGCGTCAAGGTCGTGACGGTGGCCCAAGGCGACCACTATGAATCTTAAATGTCAAGGAGATGATTTTAGATCTCATCGAAGAAGATCCGCATCATAGCACCAGAAATATCGCACAGTAAGTAAATATTTCGCATCCTGTTGTGTGGCAGACATTACGAGAAGCTCAGTTGTACCCATTTCATATTCAACGTGTTCAAGCGTTTACTCCTGAGGTTTTCAACTACGTCGAGGTTTTTGCGAATGGTTGTTTCAGGAACATGGAAGAAATCCTCAATTTACAGCGCAAATACTTGTTACAGATGAAGCATATTTCAGTCGAAATGGTGTACGTAACGTCCACAACACTTGGACTATCGAAAATCCACACGAAATACGTCGCGGTGCGTTTCAGCAACAGTTTTCGGTGAACATGTGGGTCGGTATCGTTAATGACACTTTGATAGGACCTTTTGAATTGCCTAGATCCCTAGATGGTGCTTCCTATCTATCTATTTTTTCTCCAAAATCGCTTGCCGGAGTTATTGGAAGACGTGCCATTAAATGTTCGGCAAAATATGTGGTTACTGCATGACGGAGCCTCCCTCACTTTTTTCACTCTCTAAACATCACTTTTCCTGATCGCTGGATAGACCTTAGCAGCCTAGTTAGATTTCCCCGCGGTCCCTGGACCTCATCGACCAACTGCGACATCGTATTGCCGAAGCCTGTAATACGATTCGAGAGGACGTGGCAATGTTGCAATGCGTGTGAACGAATTGGATACGTCGGGCTGAAGCTTGTGTGCAAGCAAATGGTATGGTAGGTACATCGAACATGAAAATCAGCAGTTCTCAAAAGGTGGCTCCTTGCAATGTCGAGGTAAGTCAGATTTTAAAATTACATTTTACTCAACACAAATCCATGTATTTACTTCATTTTGACATAACGGACATGTGGCAAAAATATTTGACATAAGTTTATTAACATCCTGTATAAGTCAATATCATGAAACCAAAAATGAAAAATGTACGTTATGTATTTATACAGCGGACTATTTCAACTACTTTCATTACAAATTTGTGACATATTAATTCAAATTTTATAATTCCAATTTAAATTTTGTCCTCCTTGTGTCAATTTTACATTATTTATTTAACAGTAATAACCATGTAACTCTGAAAATAAATCTCACAGTAAAGTTATGTCGAGTTCCTGAATATTTTTTTATTTCTTTTTTTGAACTCTAGGTATATTCACAATGCCTCCAAATCTTCCTCGAGACACTAGATAGACAGAGACAAGATAAAGTCTTCTGTAATAATTTTTGTAAATGGAAGACTATAGGCATACGAGAATGATTGATCTTTAACTTGTGTTTGAAATATGTGTTACGTCATAATATAATCTTGATGAAGAATGATGTAAAAGTTAAATGTCTGAACTTATAATTTGTGGAACAGTGAAGTGAAACCATTTGTTAAATAGACTCGCAACATCTAAGAAATTGGTCTACAGATTTCTTTCACGAGAGTTGCATTAGATGTGACATATGACGTGATAATTTCTGACCCGAATTCTTCCACAAAACAAAAGTGATTATAAGAAGTTCGTCGTTAAATGTGAACAGCCTTCTTCTTGAAAACTGATTTTGAGAAAGGAAACATTTACCTACCTACGACAGAAAGTTTTATTTTAATATAAAGTTTACAAGTGATTTATATTTTTAGAAAACTCATGAAGATACAATTTTTACTTCTATAATGAAGTAAAATTGCTGTGATTCAAAACGTTCAAGGATTTCTAAAATAATTATCTCCGCATTAGCGAGATATAACCTACAAAGTATATGCCCACTTGCACAGGTACCTACTGACAAAGTGACCTACTAATATGTAGGTACTATGAACGTATAACTAGTACCGGATTGGGCGGAATAGATGTAGTTAGCAATATTCTATCTGTTTTTCTTTTACATTTTTTTTGTACTTGAACATAAAACTAATTAATAGCAAATTTTTTATAATATAATAGTGGTTAATTGTATCGGTGCAACTTCACGAATAATATAATTAATAAAATTGACAGTCGCTCATAATACTTCACATTTTAGTAATCCCACTATCAACGTCTTTGTACAATAAACAACATGTACATGTTTGCCTCTCATCTGAAGCTTCGCATCGATCAATTTATTCTTATATAATTAATAAAATTGACGGTCGCTCATAATACTTCACCTTTTAGTAATCCCACTATCAGCGTCATTGTACAATAAACAACAAGTACATGTTTGCCTCTCATCTAAAGCTTCGCATCGATCAATTGATTCTATATGTATTTAGCGTATCCACGTACCACATTGCCGACTAAAAGTATTATCCAGATACATTTACAATATTAAAAAATGCAGGCCTTTTTCTTTAAAATGAAAAAAGATAATATTATATTATGAAAATATGTCCACTTATGACGATTGATGCGTATTTTGAAAATGTTGACGTAAAATGGTTGTTGTTTAGGTATGTATTAACGAAATTATTTTCTTATTAAATTAATTGTAATTACAGAAAAAAAAGTCAAAATATTAATAAGTTATTATTTGTTTTAGGTTTTAATTTTATTAATTATAAAAATTTTAATAATAAAAGCCTTTTGAAAAAGTTCCTGATCAGGAACGAAACGTCAAAAAAGAAATCACTGCTGTTTTTTATCCTTTTTTTATTAACTCTTATAGGTTATAAAGACCACCACTTTTTTAATTTTAGAACTGAATTATACTAAAATTTTATATTAGAATAATAGCATTGTAGATAACCATTTCTGCTAAAAGCAACTGAATGTAGAATTGAAAGTAAAATTCGTTCACATGATTCAAGAACATTGTCAGTCTATAGAAAGTGTCCGTAATAAAAATGGCTACAAAGAAAATTGT
>NW_019416330.1:1503769-1511076 GCF_000390285.2 Anoplophora glabripennis | reverse complement strand
CTACAAAAATTCCTTTATTCTCATAAACTATTTATTTTAAATGTAATTTATTATAAATCCAATTTGTTTCCTAAATTCCACATATGTACTACATTTTACCTCTGTACGCGCCACTGTTGTTTACTTGTTTTTTGGAAGCGCTCTCTAATTGACGGCAAAGCTCGCCAGGTTAGTATTTGACGTATAACCGACCAGTTCGTACACTCGATGCACCTGGGCGACTACAGCTACTACCAGAACACAGTGCGTATGCAGCGGTATTTCAGATTTTACATTGAATTTCATTTTAAATTTGAAATGATTTATCTTACGCCTCCTAAAAATGATGACACGATTTTTCTTTGATAAAAGGCCGACAATTTTTTGCTCTACTTTGCATCGTATACGATCCTACTATAGATGGAAATGATTACCACCAAATCTGAAAAAAAAACGCTAGATCTAGCGGGAAAACCTACTAAGTTGGCAACACTATTTTTGGCTTGTTTTAGATTTTTATCGAGTTTTCCACCTTTCAAGCATTGTTCTTTCTCGTACTCATACTAACTTTAGCTCTTCTTAAAGAAAGTGCACTGGAAATCTCTTTAGAAGACACTATATGTTCATTGTACTTTAAGAAGCAGTTAGGTACTTATCTGAAGGATAATCTTTGAAATAGATACAATGTCAGAGCTTTACAACCAGTACAGCGCTATCACCGACGACAGTTTGAACAGTGTGAACGGGAACATGTGGATATTCTTAAAACACGATTAAAACGAACTAGTACATCCGCATGGTGTCACTACCGCCAGCGGATGTGTAAATCATTAATATTAAATATAGTTTGTAACAATTAAAGTAGGGCTGACATGAGTAATGCTATGTTGCGAGGGTTATATTTATGTAGGTACGTCTGCCAATTTGCGCCCAAGCAAATACCAAAGTATGACCCACTCAGTTAGTTGTCTAATTAGTATTCAGACTATAAAGCTTCATTAATGATTATTATACAGGTATAGATTAATTTTAGACCTTATATCTCAAGCATAGTGTATACCTACCTGCAGAGCCTTCATAAATGTTTACAAGCCACGTGACTACCTAGCTTGGGCAACCTACATTACACGATTGGTATTGATCACGAAAATTCCCTAGATCTTGGCGTCAACAATATTAACGACTCGTTTACAATGAACAATGACAAACCGTTACGTCTACGCGATAGCTGATTGGTTGAATAGTATCTCGTGAAAAATTACACCAATCACAGCCGGTAAAACAGAACTTGTGTTTTAATGTAACCTTGGTCTTACTATTATAATAATTTTTAATTTTTCCTAAATTGAATTACCAAAAGGAAATAAAATAACTGTTCCAGACAAAATTACTGGTCACGTGGCTTGTAATCATTGAAGGCTCTGTATACTCACTAAATTTATCCAAATGATGTATACATTAGGCAAACTAAGTATTGATTTAATTAAATAGTACTGGCATAATATAAGACTAGCCATTGGTATTATTATAGTATTCCCCAGTTCCCTGACTGGGATTCCCTAAGCAGTCTACGAGCTACTGGAGATGTAGAAAAATGTAAATGTATGTTCTATTACTTCATATAGATATATCTTTTTATCTTGTAATAAATTTTACTTATTTAACTTTATATTAAGAAAAAATTTGTTTTCTTGTTGATCTGGTTTATATTTGTTTTGCTTTGTTGTTTTTACTTTAGACATAGCATTTCTCTAATAAATTTTGTAAAAAAAATATTTTTTCCATAAAATATTTAACAAGTATCAAGTTGTAATATATCGTTGACCTGCAAAAAAAATACTCTATCGAACAGGCCAAAAAAAAAAAGTTGACATTTAAGAAAAAACAATTGAAAATTGCCTAACGTTCTGATGATTGCAAAAAAAATAAAATCAGTGCTCGATTGTAGTATTTGTCAAGCCATTAACAAGTCTTTTGTTTTTTTTTAAATAGAACAATTATTAACAGAGTTACAGCTTGGGGCGTTTTTTTATAAGACAGCCTGTATACAGGGTGTCCCAGAATACCATGTACAACGAATGACCACATATTCGTAGACTAAAAATAAGCAGATTTAGACTAATTCACGTATATCCGAAATCGTTTGGATTGGCCGCTAGATGGCTTCAACGTTCTTGAACATTTTTTGAGTTTGGTAAACAACTCGAATGTGTATTAATCGATTTTGATTATTTTTGGGGTGTGGTCTTTTGCTTTCAATCTACAAATTTTGATGTATTTTAAAACTCACAACTCGTACAAAATCGATGTATGATAATAATATCCGTTCATAACTTTTTGCTCTTTCGGGCGATAATGACAACTATTTTTTTTTTGATAGGTGATACCATTTGGAAGTTTTTAGACCTCTTATAGAATTTTGATTAAAATGAGCGGTTTAGGTCAAAAAAAATATTTTTTAAATGTGTACAGTATCTTGCCATCCATATTACAATACTTAGCAAAGTGATGGTAGTCACTGATTCTGAAGGTTGACTGTAATTTCAGTTTGATATTTAACTTAACATTGTACCTGCCAGTTCTTAATAAGTGTTTACTATTTCAGCCTTGTTGGAGGTGATATTGAAAAAAGAAGAACACTTTCTCATGACCACTTTTTGCCCTCTATCGAATGGTATAATCAATTTTTATATGTAACGTCTCGTCTCTCCAGGACCATCATCAACTTNATTAATAAAATTGACAGTCGCTCATAATACTTCACATTTTAGTAATCCCACTATCAACGTCTTTGTACAATAAACAACATGTACATGTTTGCCTCTCATCTGAAGCTTCGCATCGATCAATTTATTCTTATATAATTAATAAAATTGACGGTCGCTCATAATACTTCACCTTTTAGTAATCCCACTATCAGCGTCATTGTACAATAAACAACAAGTACATGTTTGCCTCTCATCTAAAGCTTCGCATCGATCAATTGATTCTATATGTATTTAGCGTATCCACGTACCACATTGCCGACTAAAAGTATTATCCAGATACATTTACAATATTAAAAAATGCAGGCCTTTTTCTTTAAAATGAAAAAAGATAATATTATATTATGAAAATATGTCCACTTATGACGATTGATGCGTATTTTGAAAATGTTGACGTAAAATGGTTGTTGTTTAGGTATGTATTAACGAAATTATTTTCTTATTAAATTAATTGTAATTACAGAAAAAAAAGTCAAAATATTAATAAGTTATTATTTGTTTTAGGTTTTAATTTTATTAATTATAAAAATTTTAATAATAAAAGCCTTTTGAAAAAGTTCCTGATCAGGAACGAAACGTCAAAAAAGAAATCACTGCTGTTTTTTATCCTTTTTTTATTAACTCTTATAGGTTATAAAGACCACCACTTTTTTAATTTTAGAACTGAATTATACTAAAATTTTATATTAGAATAATAGCATTGTAGATAACCATTTCTGCTAAAAGCAACTGAATGTAGAATTGAAAGTAAAATTCGTTCACATGATTCAAGAACATTGTCAGTCTATAGAAAGTGTCCGTAATAAAAATGGCTACAAAGAAAATTGTGGGTGCTGACGTTCGTATTTTGTATGAATATTTAAAAAACTTAATCAGAAATGGGAAAAAAAAAGAAACCTCGTGGTTGATGGGTCAGACCATGGATCTTAAAACGGAGATATGAAAGTGCTTCAGTAACGCTTTTAGTCGAATTTAGGTGACTTGGATGCCTATAAAAATCATTTAAGAATAAGTTTGAGGAACTTCTACAGAAGTGTGGCCCTTTTATACAAAAAAAATACTTTATCGGGGGACGTTCTTCCAGCAAGACAAATAACAAGTAGTTTTAAGATATTTAGCCATAGAAGATTCATTTCCATCTCACAATGGCCTTTCAATGTGACTGAACACTTATTATCACAGTCAATCTCTGTTCAATTTAATTGAATCAGTCCTATCGATCAATGAAAAGTAGAAATGTCTGACTTATTGAAACACAATATTATTAAGCAATAGCGTTGAACAGATGTTTCCATTCAATTTCAATGAAAAAGTATACCATACTCGTATAATGGTACCTTGGCGCAACTACCTCTGGTCTCCCCTATTATTTCATTATTAACTTTATTACTATTTATTCACCAAATTATGAATCTTCCACGGAACATTTGGTTCACTTTATATGTATAATGGGAGAATTAACAAAACCTGAAACACAGGTGCACGCGCACAAATCTAAGCGCGACCTGCTTCCTCCTGCAACCCATTCACTTGCTACCCGAGCAATTGGCGTATTTGCGCGGACTGCCATCAGCAGTTCGCATGAACATCGTTAATTTTTCTTTCACACGTGGTTCGGCGGCCATTATTATTTGCATGCGGCTCGGTTTACGCGGCTTCCTCCTCCTCCTCCTCCTGCTGCTGCTTATCTTCCCGCGCTTCAGATCAATGAGGATAAAGGCGTTCGGCTCCGCAGTCGACAAACTGCTCGCGGCGTGACGCGATTTGCTCGTTAAGACAGGATAATGGAATTACCAGACTTAAGGACTTTTTCTCTTTTATTTTCACGGCAGTTCGGTATCCGAGGTTTATGTTTATTGTAGCGTAATAATCCTCATACAATAAATTGTCATCCTTTACACAATATTTTAGAAGTAACAAGAATTAGGCCGAAAATCATTTATCTACATTCTCTAACAGCATGCCATGCTTTAAAAATGTTTTTAAATGATTGAAAAAAGGTTTATATTTTATGTACTTATTACTATAATTTATCAAAATATTACATAATAGTTTTTCTGAAACGTGAAAGCAAGTATTTAATTAAATCTTTCTCCATGATCATTGAAATACTTTTAAAATATTATACGAACTAGATATTTTATAAATTAATTAGTAATGAAATTAGTATTGAAAAATTTTTAATAACCTCTTTGGTTAAATGACTAATATAAAATAGTAAATAAGTTTTTTAGATGTTAAAATCAGTACAACAACACAATATTAAACTTCAATATGGCTCTCATAGGTTCTACAGATTGTGATTTATTCCTTGAAAAGAGTGATAGAGGAAATGAAAATGAGCAACTTTCACTAAACAACTGTTGGTCTAAATGCTTCTGTTTTCGAGAAAATTAATTAAGAAAATTAACCATAAGTGTAAGTCGACCCTGTGCATCTTGTGCACGTGCGTTGTGTTGGAGTATTACTTAGCCGACGTATAAAACTAATACTACCATGTGACATGTACTAAGGGTTATTAAATAACAATGATTTTCAACCCCGTGTGGAATTTTGCCAGTGGTTTCGACATCAAAATAGCACAAGATCCGGATTTTACAAGCAAGGTGCTTTTTACGGATGAATGTTGTTTTACACTAGATACGGCATACTAAATTTTCACAACATTCACTATTGATGTGATGCAAATCCTCACCTTATATACAGAGATCTCGGTTCCAGCAACGTTTTTCAATGTTATGGTATTTTTGGTAACAGAATTTTGACCATCGTTTGGACGCACGTTTATTAGCACAGGGAAACAACTTTCAACACTTTTTGTAGAGCATATCATCTATTGGTATGTAATTCGTTGACTCGTTTAATTTTTGTATTACTATTAAATTTTAATCAACAAAGATGATATTTTACACGAGAATCCTAATACTGTAGCATCTTTATTTAACGATTATTTAATTTGTTAAATTTCCTTTAAATATAATCAATCAGATAGCAACAGCCAGTAATTTACCTTCCATGGGTAAATGCAAAATACTTACTTTTATCAAAAAATTCCGTATTCTCACCGACAAGTATAGGCAAATCTACGACTACAGCTGTACACTCACTATATGAGAAAATTTTAAACTTTTTTTAAAAATGGCGAGTGTCCTGTTGGAATCTTTTGCGATCTCAGCAGGGCATTCGATTGTGTTGATCATTAAATTTTAATATTGAAATTAAATAATTACGGTATTCGAGGACCCGCATTAAATTGGATCATTACTTTTATTGAAAATAGGAAGCAATTTGTAAACATAAATTATAATAATTAATCAGAATGTTTGTGGTAAATATAACTCGGAATGCTCTTTGGTAACGTTGGGTGTACCACAGGGATCTGTTTTAGGTCCTGTCCTATTTTGGTATATACAAATGATATCGAAGTTCTCTACCTACTGATACTGTGACAGTAAAATTTTTAGTTCTAAATTTGGGCACAAACCTTAACTGGAAATGTAACTGTAAAAATATAATATCAAAATTGTCTTCAATAACTTATTTATTTCGAAATATTAGAACAGTCCTATGTACCGATCAACTCCTTTGTTTATACTATGCCCAAGTTGAATCTCGATTGAGGTATGGTGTTTGTTTCTGGGGTAAATTCAACTCTTTCGTCACCGTCAAGCAACACCCTATATAGAATTAATTTTAATAGAGTTACTAATCGTAAGCTTCAAAGCAAGTTTTTTTTTACATTGCGAAGATAGTTAGGTAATTGTTATACTTGTATTATTTATCCTTGTTTCTTTAAATTATTTTATTTTTTTCTTTCACAGGTGCCAAATATCTAAATAAACAAAGAATCAAAACAAAGAAAGAAAAACTAAAACCATACCACAATAAGTAACTCTAAACAATATTTAACTTTAATTCCCAAAAACTTTTTATAGTACCTAAATTGTTTAAAAATTATCATTTGTGGCCAGTGTTGCCAACTCTCGGATATGAGTACCCGCCAGATTGACATTTTAAAACCGCTAGAAACCGCTAAATCAGGGTCGGATCGGCACCAGCTACTAAATATTTCATATATTTTTGGGAGACAAATGTTTACGTGGGTAATTTAAAAAAAAAACAGGAATCTCAGATTTAAACATTTCATTGGTTCTAAAATAAGTAACAATTTAACACTTTTTTAATTGCATAGCTATTAAAATATAACTACCTACCTAATTTTCAAATACAAATATTGCAAGGCCCAGTTCTAAATCATTGTCATCGTCATCAGTACAAGTGTAAATTTCATTGCTTTTAATTTTGTGCAATTCATTGGGAATTATAAAATCATTGCAACAAATATTGATTTTACGCAACCCGTTACGAATAGGTAGCTAAGTTTTAATATTTTTCTCAACAAGCTAAAAAAACCGCTAAATCGCTATAGTAGGATCATATTCGATGCAAAGTAATAAATCATTGCCTGTCAAGGGAACCAATGAAGTACGCTTTTAAGGGTTTTACAAATTGAATAATTTCTTTATACATTATGAAGGGACGAGGGGATCAGTTCAGGTCTGG
>NW_019416330.1:1478815-1499959 GCF_000390285.2 Anoplophora glabripennis | reverse complement strand
CTCACTTTATGTCATACGCATATAAGAGCCTTGTTGAATTTACTAACATTTTCGCCTGTGAGGAATGAATCTGTAAAAAGAATAATTAAATACAAAAAAGAATTACTAAAACAGATCTTCCGAAATCTCAACTCATAGCTGGATTGCCTCCCGTATCGGACTCCAGTACCTTCCGGCCCTGCCGGCTAACTAACACCAAACCTCTTCAGTTTTACTTGGAAGTGTGTATGTCTAATTCGAGTGAGGTGACATTTAGTGAGACATTAAATTAGTTGGGCGTTAATTATCATTAGTAAAGGATCCTAATGTATGCCTTTTGTGAGCGGTTGTTTAGTATTTATATTTGGGTAGTTAGAGCAACGATCGTGGGTTTCTCTGCCATGCTCTTTCCCCACAGGAGCTCTAGGTGAGCCTGGCACTCTCATTTTATGTTAAATGGTTGTTAATGTTTTTGTTGTTCTTTCTGTTTGTCACATGTTTAATTTGAAGCCTGTTGTACGTAAATAATAAAGTTAGGTGTATTTACTCTGCTTTTGTTTTATAAAATTAAATCATACTTCCTCTCTTTAAAGTTACTAGCCAGCGCTTTCCGGTCAATTAAAAATATAGATCTATACAACGTAGGTATTCCTTATGACGATCACATATTTCTGGCCACAACTACGTTTATATTTATATTTTTTTCGATCGAACCCGGGGTTGTTATACTACAAAGCAGATTTCCAAAGTTTCGGCTTTTTTCAAATATTTCGAAAACTAATCATGTTAGCCTTGATTTTTTAAAGGTATAATGTTGGTCCCCCTGATTACGCAACTTTGCCCTCATTTAAACTACTTCGTACCTCTTACCGTTTCCGAGATCCCTGTAGTGAGAAGCGAATTTGTAACCGCCTGTATATTAAAACCCTTTCTTATATTATTTGCTTATTAACCTTAGAAACGAATACGGATGAATTTTATACGCAACTTTTGTTTAAATTTGTATGCATAATCGAAACATTAGTGAAATTTTAATCCTCGACTAATATATTAAAAACTGGCTAATGATTGTATTCAAATTGACATGGAGACTTTTCAAAATGTCAGTCATGTTAGATTTATTTGTATTTGTGATCGAAACACATTTCGAATCTTCTTGATTAAGAAAAATTAATTCATTAGTTTTTTCAAAATGCATCCGACCAAATGTCTGTGTACATCTAGAAACAACAACGCATTAGTGATTTAGGGATTGAAGTTCTACATCAGAGTATGTTTCGGCGAAACAAAAAATCCACTGTTAGGCAATTTTTCGTGTTCTTCATGTAAATAAAAACATTAAACACTTCTAATGACCGACCACTAAACTGTTTCTTTTCCTCTTCACTATCGATTATATTCAACAAATCTGTAGAAGCCATGTTGCACCATAGACGTTTTTTAAAACCATTTCAAATTTCAGGCAGTGAAAAGTTGCAGAACTTGGCGAGGAACGCCGAAGGCGCAAAAACTATGCACAAACTGGAGAACGCCCGCTGCATTTATCTCCTAAAATATGCAATAACGCTTCGGTGTTAAAAACGAGCAGCATGGACGCCGAGGTTCCCGAACAGGCGCCGCTCCATTGATATTATCACTCATTACTCATCGCTTATTGTGAGATGACCCCGCTTATCTCCGGAGTCGCATTCCTATACGATCCTCTTTATAGTCGGAGAGCTGCAGAGTCACACACTCACAGCCCACGAACGGTCTCGTTTTCATGGTGACCCAGTCAGCGTTACTTCCCGACTTACTTTTCTAGACGCTCATCAGCAAATTCCTCGCGTTGCGGTTTTAGTATAGAAAATAAATATGCAGGACTCATCCCATTAGTCATAATACGAG
Organism: Anoplophora glabripennis; assembly: GCF_000390285.2. NCBI lineage: Eukaryota > Metazoa > Arthropoda > Insecta > Coleoptera > Cerambycidae > Anoplophora > Anoplophora glabripennis. The sequence continues at coordinate 1,498,093 of NW_019416330.1, read as the reverse complement.
GTAGAATTGCCCTTCATAACAGATCCATTCAATTTTATGGATAAATTTTAGATTTTTTGGATAAATTTAAAATTACAAGTAATTGTCAACATGGCTTTAGGGCTGGAAGGTCGACGCAGTCGGCTGCATGCAATTTATTAGATGACATTTATTTACAGCGGGACTTTTCTTTGATCTGTCACGTGCCTTTGATTGTCTGAATATCAAATTTATTAAAAGCAAACTGTACAACTTAGGATTTCGGGGGATCTTCCTGGAGTGGGTTGTCGATTATCTTTCACATAGAAAAATGTTCGTTAAATTTAAGCATGCAAGGTCCGAGATGTACGATGTAGATAAAGGGGTACCGCAGGGTTCCGTGTTGGGGCCTCTAATCTTTCTGTTATTTGTAAACGACTTACCCGTTCATATAAATGCAAGCATTTTAACTGTTTTTGCTGACGATACATCGCTGGTGGTTACTGCTGGAACCCGGGAGGGACTCCAACTGTCAACTAAAAGTTTGGTGAAATGCTTCGCCAATTGGTGCGAGAAAAATGGCTTGATAGTTAATATAGATAAAACCGAATGTATGTATTTCCACTCCTCATACACAACGCCGGTAGCCCCATTAAATTTTACTGTTTGTAACAATTCGATAACTTCAAAATGCACCAGATTTTTGGGAGTGTATATTGACGACAATTTATGATGGTCGGATCATATATCCTTATTAATTAAAAAGCTTAATCAGTCATACTATGCGTTATTAAAATGAAGACAGTGACTTCATTGTTAACTATTTATTACAGCCTGGTTTATAATTTGCTTACTTATAATGATTGTAGTGTTGTGGGGTTGTGCCACCGACACTGTTAGATTATTTAGATCGCAGAAAAAAATTATGAGAATTATTTTCAATCTCTCTCCTAGGGACTCTTGCAGGCCGATACTTATTAATAATAATATTGTTCAAAATATGTGGTAGCTACTTGGTTAAATGATCACATAAATGAATAGGTCAACAAGGTCCATTAGCATAGCCACCACTTTCCCCAGATCTAAATCCTTTGGATTTTATTTATGGGAACATGAAGTAGCTGGTCTACTACGTTGAAATCACTCTCGTCAGCAGTTACTTGAAAGAATTCAGAAATTCGAGTGACGGGATCTTTAGTTCGCCGATGTGCTTGCATTCGAGCCGATGGTGGACATTTTGAACAATCTTTATAGTCCTAAGACTAGTTAATTTGATTAATAAAGGTTCATTAATAGGCTTTTTTCGCAAGTGAAGTTGTATGTTGTGGTATAGGTATGTAGTATGAGTGAGTGAAGAGATTTAAACTACCATATGACAACACATCAAAAGAGATAGAAATAGTAACTACAACTGATATATTCACCAATATTCAGTCGCAAAAAAAGCCTTTAAACCTATGTTCATATAAGAGAAAATATTTGAAATTAACCCAGCTACAAGGTGTCAAAAGATTGTCATAGAGGTCGTAGAACACCCTGAATAAATTAAAAATACTAAAGTGTATGTTTATGCACTAGTGCAATATCAGTACAGCAGACAACGATTCGTACACTGGCGAAACACATGATTTGATAAAAAAAAACGATGTGAAAAAAAACGTACTACCAAATAATAACCTGAATTTTTTTGTTGACTTTCGGTTAGTCAGTACACTAATTAGTTGTTTCTTAATTGTCATACATGCGCATATAAAAGTCAATGGCACATAATTAAGGTAATAACAGTTGATGGATATTGATATACGGTGAATGTAGACAAAATGCTTTAAGTCTAAGCGGATTGTATGAAAAAAGATCTCTGTTTGTATCATGTGACATATACTACACTGCGTGTAGTCTTTTGCTGCAACTATTAGCAAATGAACAACTCAATATTTCCCTGATACAATTTAATTCCCAAACGTAACTATTTTTATCCGCAATGGAATCAAGCGATTTATTGAAAATCCTCATGTTGCAAAAACAAAATATAATACATATCAAGTATTTCATAATAATTCGAAACAGTTTTTACATCCACCACATCAGCCTTTGATTCCAAAGCATATTTTAGAATGATTGGCTACCCGTTTTGTTTAGAATAAAATAATGGATAGAATATAATTTCAGTTTTTCAAGATACTGAATAAAAGGCTTTTCAGGGGAGCATCTTCAGCAGGGCGCATCTCCCTTAGAAAACATTTTCAAGACTTTTTTTAATTGACGATCGGCAAGCTAATTATGTATATTAATGAAGCTTCACTGTATTTAATTATATCCTAAGAAAGCTTCACTTTATTTTGTTACGAAAACTACCAAGTTTTTATTATTGTTTAGATACCTACCGTTATATAACGCTTTGATTGAAGACCCAAAGAAATTATTATTAGCACACAGTATCAATTGTGTCAAACTGCTGCTGACAACAATCACGTAATATTGCCTATTAGCGGATCCAACGTCAGTCAGATTTTGTTTACATATAGATATTTTTGTCGATCAGTGAATTGAGTTAACCGCAATGTTTGTTTTCAGTCGGCGAGCTTTTGTCCACCCCTTTGTTATTTTTCAATATATATAAATATTTTTAACAGTTTAACAGAGCCATTCAAAATTATTTTGCTTCCCGCTGGTTTCTATTTATTTTATATTTCGTGCCCATATTGCAAATCAAATTTTATAAATCAGGTAAATAACATTGAATCATTTTTAATTTATCATCCTCAGTCCAGATAGTTTTGGAGATAACTCAGTGACAGTTATTTTATGAACAAATTTTACTTTATCGTGGATCCAATTTCTCATCAGACTTGCTAAGAAAGATTTATTAGTAGTAAGTAGTATAAACATTTAATAACTGACGTTTTTTAATTTACACATATTTTCTTTTCCTATAAAATAACTAGTACTGTATTGAATTGCAGTAAAATATAGATAGAGTGAATTTCATTTTACTGACTTTCGGTTGTAAATTTGATAAATTAATTGTTCAAATTTATGCCGAAGCTTCCATTAATTTAAGTATAAAATTGTCATCTTTTGGTAATGTAAATACATTAGCAACACAATTTGAATACTTTACTTTCAAGTAATATGTACATCTTACAATTTTCTTTCATTTTGCGCCTTATGAGAACTTTACTTAAGGAGACGTTTAGTTATATCGGTTAATAAAATTGTTTATTTAGTTATACAAATTTATCACACGCAATTTTGTATTCAAGTTTCATCAACTATGGAATAATATATTGAGTTTGTAGGAATGCATTTGATATTGTTAATGAAATGCTTTGAGAAGGCTTTGAAACAAAACGTCCAACTGTTACTTCAAACGAAATTTTGACAGTTCAATTAAATTTTCATTGACAACGTTACAGTTTAATGAACGGAAAATGATATTTTCACATGAACCGAAGGAAAATCCATATTTTACAAATCGATGTTTGAAACTAGTACTTTTAACTCTCTAAACTTTGACGTTATCAGTGAATATTTATTTAACTGAACTGAAATTTCGTTTGAAGTAACAGTTCTAGAAAAAAAATGCATTGTGTTATAAGAGTTACCATATTATTAGAAGAAAAATCTGTCACAAATGTAATCATGTACAAAAAGTGTTTTCGTATAATTCATAAAAAAATTTATTGCAGTAAAATTCAATATTTTGCAATTTATACCGGGTGTAAGAAGTTTGACTCATTACTTCAACATGATATAGAGTAATCATAAATAAACAAAAAAGTTGTATATTACAGGGGCGTAAGTTACAGCGAGTAAATACAGCGAGTATTAATATTGGAGAGTTTCATCACAACGTGACAACAGCACTTGTCCTGGAATAACAAAAATGTAACATTGTGAAACATTTAGTAAATTTCAATTAAAGACAATTGTTTTCCAGTTTTTAAATGAATAAAATAAAATATATCGATTTTGTAGTACAAAGATAGTGTTTTGCTTAAATTTTAGATCGAATTCTAGTAATTATGAATCTCTTAAAACAGGAATTAACTTTTAATCAAATTCTGAATTTGAAAAATATGTAAATAATGAAAGTACCCAAAGATTTGCTTTGTCCAAATAATCATACGTATTAAAAATAATTTAGGTGGGTCCTTACCAAAAGCTGGAAAATTATCACGTATGGTAAACATTTTAAAAAAGCAAGGAGGAAACACCTCAAGAAAAGGAAGTAGCGGTACTTAAAAAACACTACGTCACGGTCGAATTCCAGATACCAACTGAACTGTGTATTACTGGTTGCTGGACTGCGTAGTACCTCGTGTTAACCGCTACGCCGTTGTCACATTGTTCGATATGAATTTTAAATTTATTACAACGCTAATTATTTTTTAGAATTAAACATAAGGGAGTTCAAAAACGTGATAAACTTTGTATTTTATGGTATTCTATATTCGCAGTTATATCAATATCAACTTTTGTACATCAAGTTGGAGATTTTGAACATTTTTTCTCGGAAATGGTTGAGTTTAGGACCCATGTCATAAAAGGTTTTTTTGTTTATTTTAATGTATTCTATCGTCTATTAAAGTTAAGGCAGTCAAACTTCTAACACCCCGTACCTGTTATAGTAGAAGATAGTATATATTGTAAAAATATTCAATAAAACATATTTCACCAAAATGCTATATTGTCTTTTAAACATTTTTTCAAAAAATGTTGAGACTTGAGATAGATCTGACATCTAGACAAGTGCTATAAGAGTTATTTGTTACACCTTTTTTCGCCTTTATTGTATTAAGTTAATTAGCTTTAGTTCTGTAACATATGCAGTCATGTTCAGTGTTGTTCTTCGTATACATTCTGATTATTTTTTTATGTAGGTATAGACACTTCTTATCTCCAAAATTGATATGTACATAAATAGTAATAATTTTTAAAATTGTTTTCCAAATTCATTTGTTAAATACTGTTTTATTTAAACATTTATTTAGAGTTTCCTTTCTATATTTACATGTGTTGCTTTTGCAACTTTAATTAATGTAGACATTATTTAAATAAAATTGTTATGTGAAATAATTTGTTGTACATCTTTTTCGACATTGCAAGATGATAATTTCAAGAGTATTTGTAAACATTTATTTTGATTAATAGTGACTCTAAGGCAGTGTTGTAGTTCGAGGGTCGCATTTTTTTCGTGCCTTTTTGCGAGAAGCATGCGTGGTCAACGTCGTTTGATACGGCTTATGACTTATGGCGACAATCATGGTGTCGTAGCGGAATGGCGGGTAATCTTGGAAACATTCATAAAAATTTTCGCGCCTTCCTGCGCGGTTGGTGGTCGTTTCACTCTTCGTCGCCTGTGCTATTAGCATTGTCAGTACGACAGAATGCTTTTGGGTTCATGAGGGAATGTCGGGAAATTTTCAAATTTTCCCGCCCAACGCCTTCCAATCTGTGTAGTAGGTTTATCTGCTGTTGTTTGTCCATGTTTCCGGTAGATTTGACGAGAACTATCTACGCCTTGTATAGAGCATTTTAAATTATTGAATTATTTTGGAAACATGGGCGAATTTCGATTTTTGTTTTCAAAGCATTGTTTGTAACGTTGATAAATTGATATATTTTTTTACGAAACAGATAATAAATTAAATGCTACATCATCGTATTCAGAAAAATTAGCTGAATTCAAATATGGCGCCCACGTAAGAAACACATTATTTCTCTGTCCTTATAGATGTCATGGTTAATACTGTAATATTATAGTTATAATATGTATTTTAATTCACCAGAAAGTTCAATGTGTTATTTGTCATACAATTTTTCAGCTTTTACTTAATTAAGATAACTGAAATATCCATAACAGAACTTAAAAAACAAGGCCATATATGGCCATCTTGCTATTTAACTGAAATAAATATATGTATTACAGTTACTTTAGAAACGAAAAAATCGCTGTTTGGTATCGGAATTCCAAGGGAATGTCTTTCATTGCGACTGCAGGAATTCTAAAGTAAATTTGTCTCGCGCAGAATTAACAAATCTCAGACTTCATTAGGCAGTCGAAATAAACCCTCTTCTGCGTAGCCTGGAGAGATTCTTGGTGGCAGATAACGTTAAATAAATTGAAGTAACCCTCATATAATTGCTCTCAAGTCAGATTGTGCACATGACTATGCATATCCCAGCATATTTTCTGACCTGCTATTGTCTGAAAGGGGAATACCTCAGTGGCGGCTCGATGGAAATTCTAATTGATTTTGTTTATTTATATAAGAGATATTCATGAATATATGATATGTTGTTATTAAAATTTAAACTGTCGATTTTCAGTTTTCAGCATTTATGTCTTTTATGTGTGTCTACGAATGAAGTTGAAAAGAGGTAAAGCTTTTTAATTTTTCATTTTAAGAAAAAGTCACTTAGTAAAAATTTCATCCATGCTAAAATGTAAAAAAATGAAGGCTGACATATACAGGGTATTCCTAATAACAAATCACTAGAACTACATGGTGAAGTCAATATCGTAAAAAAATATATTGAACTGACTGTAGTCTGTAGCGTCATTCGCCCACGTGTCCCCAGGCGATACCGAATAGTTAAATCCAATTTTAGTATTATCGTTGTAGCGATAGTGTTTACATTAGTTTTTCAAGTGTCAAAAATGGTTTACGTGTATAGCAATTTAGACTAGGCGGTATCTGTTTTGGTTTGGGAATCGAATATCCACGGAGATTTTTGGCTTTTTGGCTTTCAAATATCACTAGAAATAAAAATATTTCTATGCGCATAAAAAAAACGTGGACTTAACTTTTGACGGCACAATATGTTAAAAAAATTCGAAAAATGTCATATTTTTCTTCCTATTTAATTATGTATCTTTTGAATAGCTGATTTTAGGGGAAAATGGAAAAGGAAAAAAATGTTTGCGATTAAATTTTTTACAAAACATGTCTAGTTACAAATCGAATGAATCATGATTATTATGGTAATCGCAAAAATGGGGTTAAAAAACAATACTTTTTAGGGAATTTTTTTGGGGTATTTAAATTGGGTATAGGACATTTATACTTGGCTCAAAAAAACTTCATGTTATGTAGAATTATCACACCAAATTTCATCAAAATCGCTTCGATAGATTTTGCATAATAATTTTGCAATCCAGATTTTGAGAAAAAAAATTGCAAATTTTCAAAATTTTGCACAGCAAAAACCAAGGCCCTTAGAAACTTGAAAATTTAATCACATATAGAAGGGCTCTCAAGCTTTCAAACTTTTTTTGAAAAATCCAAATCCGTCAATTACAAGAGCTCTGGCGCTTGTTTAAACATTGGTCGAATATTTGTACTTATAAACAATTAGAACTTTATATTCAATCAAATTAAATTTTTTAAAGCAGGTTTTAAAAGTTCTTGAAAAGACGCTTCTTTAAAAAAAAAAACAGAACGATCGATCAATTAGTTACGTAGTTATAGCCGTCATCCGGACATCCGGGCTAATTTTTCGAAAAATACCTTTGGTATTCCGAGTACATACCAGGTCTAAGATTACAATACTTTTCTTCATTGGCAATCTACTTTAAAACGTGTTTAAAGTTATTTATGCAAGCAAGAAATTCAGTAAAATCGTACGGGTGGTGGTGGTGGGGGAAGCAGAGAGCGTGGCTGCTTCGGCCTGCTCGAAATTGAATCGGATATAACTATGTAACTAATTGATCAATCGTTCTGTTTTTTTTTTAAGCGTCTTTCCAAGAACTTTTAAAACCTGCTTTAAAAAATTTGATTTGATTGAATATTCACAAAGTTCTAATTGTTTATATGTACAAAAATTCGACCAATGTTTAAACAAGCGCCAGAGCTCTCCTAATTGACCGATTAGAATTTTTCAAAAAAAGTTTGAAAGCTTGAGAGCCCTTCTATATGTGATTAAATTAAATCAAGTATCTAATGGCCTTGGTTTTTGCTGTGCAAAATTTTGAAAATTTGCAATTTTTTTTCAAAATCTGGATTGCAGAATTATTATACAAAATCTATCGAACCGATTTTGATGAAATTTGGTGTGAAGATTCTACATAACATGAAGTTTTCTTGAGTATAAAGTCCTATACCCAATTTAAATACCCCAAAAAAATTCCCTAAAAAGTATTATTTTTTAACTGCATTTTTGCGATTTTTTCGATTTTTACCATAATAATCATGATTCACTCGATATGTAATTAGACACGTTTAGTAAAAAATTTAATCGCAAACATTTTTTTCCATTTTCGCCTAAAATCAACTCTTGAAAAGATACGTAATTAAATAGGAAGAAAAATATGACATTTTTCGAATTTTTTTAACATATTGTGCCGTCAAAAGTGCCGTCACGTTTTTTTTTATGCGCATAGAAAAATTTTCATTTCTAGTGATATTTGAAAGCCAAAAAGCCAAAAATCTCCGTGGATATACGATTCACCCAAATATGGCTTTTTAAAACAGATACCGACTAACTCGGAGTTGGTGGATATCGTTTTAATTTATGGTGAAGCAAGACAACATTTATGTTATGGTGAAGCAACACAACATTTGTGTTAGGTCGTATAAACTGGGTAAGATGGACCCAAATGTGTTTACACGTAGGTAGACAAAAGAGTTGTTGTAACATCAGGTATGTCAAACTATTTTATTAAGAAAAACCACAAATTAATTTTATCAATTGGTAATAACAATAGCGGCAAAATCAGTTGAATTTGCTGATGTAAAATATGTGTTATAAAATTTTATTTCTTTCGTCAGGAAAGAAATCATTTCAATTTTTTGTCCGTTCATTTTTTATTACAGTTTGCCTTGCGTAATATCAGATTTTACAGTGTACCAGTTTCCAGTGTCGTGCAGAAGTGTACTAAATCATTTTCGAATTACCCTTTGATTTTTTTACAAAATTGTGTTTGTAAGAGTAAGTACAACATTTTTTTTAATAAGTTCTGAATCATCTTGTATAATAGTTGATTGTATCCTTAGAACTTAATAATTCTTTTTCAAAACGACATGGTTGTTACAAAAATGCCAAATGTGACAATTTAAAACTTTTTATATTTTTTGTTTATCTGTCAATTTGTTGAAAACCAATTCTATAAAAAAATCGTTTTGAAAAAGTTAAGAAACAAATTGGTAAATATTAAAATACAGTGTTTTGAAATGGTGCAAAATACCTGAGATTTCGGTGGATCATGCAAGATAACATTCTAATTATTTTATTATTCGGGCTAGCCCTCTGAATTTGTTAGTTATAGAAATTGATTTTTTCATTATAAATTTTTCAAAAAAGCTGTTATTTGATGCTACTTCTACTAATAATATATTCAAATTACTGAAAGCTACTTTGAAGATCCAATTTTTTTCGCCGTTTTTGAGATTTTCATACTATTTAATTGAAAAATATATACCTGTTTGATATCGATACAACAAATCGTTTTCGAGATAATCACGTTTAAATTATGAAGATGCCATACTAATTTCGTTATATCTTTATACTAATAAATACAGCAGTCATTTATGCAACAAAGTAATTACGAACTATCAAATAGCATTTGACATTATATACCTTTAGTTTACTAGGTTTAGTTCAGTAGGTATATATTAATTTAGATATGTTGGAAACAGAATACTATCCTTATTGCTAAATGATTCCACAACAAAAAATTCATTTTTTTCATTTAAAAGAGAATAAGAAAAATCTTAAAAACGACTACAAAAATTAAAATAGTAAGCCTATTAATGGTTTTGAGGGCCATGACTACCGAAGATAATCGACTTTTCCTAAGAACTATTCGTTTACTTTTAGGTGTCATAAAAAAAAGAAACAAATCACGCACATTATACAATAGCAACATTTAATAAAATCATAAAAAAGCTTTATATCATTGAAAATTCAAAAAAAAAATTCAAATTCAAATTCATTCAAATTAAAAAATTCAAAAAAAAAATTCAAAATGTTTTGTTTGAAAATTAAAACAAAATAAATTATATCATAACAAATTGCACCTAATATTTGAAACTGTTTAGAGAATAAAGAATTACCTATTAAAAAAAATAAAATTAACTATTTTTAAAACATTACATTTTTGTGAATGTTATTGCTCAATTTAATTAGTTATACAGGAAACACGATTTGATAAAGTTTTACTGTAGAACATGAAAAATATTTTTTAAATTTTTAAACGTTTAAATTAATTCAACACATCTTCCTAAAGCTCTTATAAAATGAAGTCATATAATATGTTCTTTGATAAGAAGGACAAATATTTATTTATAGCAATATCATTCAATTCCATGGACAAACGAGGAAAAGTTTAGATTCAAAAGAAACGGTTTAAAGTTGTCTTCCGTGCATCCCCAAGTGACTTCGCGTCATCCCCTTGAACGTTTCGCGGGTGCGCCTCTGACTTTCGGTCCTTTTCCGACGCATTTCCGAACAATAAAGAAGCTCAACCGCTCCAGATGTTCCTTAGTTGCCGGTCTCCAATTCGATAACACAAAACCCGACAGTGTGCAGTGATTTCTTTCGCAGCTGTCCGTCTTTCTGTGCGCGTCTCGCAGCCTACTCGAATCGCGTCTTGCCAGCTCGTCGTTTATCTTGGGCTGTTGTCTTTCGCGCTCTTTGTCGAATTTGTGGAAGTGTGGACCCGAAATTGGGTGAATCCCTGGGATTGTCACTGGTAAGGATATTTGAAAGTTTCATAATTTAAACCTTTAAAGTAAAGTGTTCGGGATCACTAAACATAAATATATACCTAATCTCTATCTGATGTATAGTTTTCTGTTATATGTTTGGAATCAAAGTTGGTGCTTTTGATAACGCAACTACTAATTGTTTTTATAAATTTTGAGTTTCATACAGTGTGATTAAATTTAAAACAGATTCAGTATCATAAAATTTAGCTTATTTCCTTATTCAAGTTATTTTTTGCCAAAACAATAATTAAAATAAAATACTCGCTACAATTTTGTTTTTTCATTCGCTATTACATGAACTTCCACTTTTTTCTTTTGAAGGTTTTAGTTTGGTGTTTGTGTTTAAAAATGAGAATAGTAAAGCAGCTTTTTACAAACATATTGTGGGTAACCACCCATTCAGATATTTTGGAGATTACTGTAATTTTAGCTCATGAAAATTTATACAAATGTTTTCGAGATATTTTTTTCGAAAGAAATTATGATGACACTTTCGTTTACACCGAAAGTTGACAATATCTTTGTTACTTTAAATGGAATTCCATATTTTTTATTGAATTTTTAAAGTCATATCACTTTTTACGGTATATCTTATTTCAAAAACGAAAAACTCACCCGCTTATGAATATTTAAAATATTGAAAAACAGTTCTTTAAAGTACTTACAGATATTGACTATTTTTTGTAATAATTTTTTATTAATATATATATTTCTATATTAAAGTATTTTAGTATGCAATGCGTGTATAAAATAGAATTAATTTATGTAGCAAGGCTTTCAAATTTAATACTTAATTGTTTTGTATTTGCCTCTTTCTAAATTCCCTGAAAGCACTAGAAATAATAGTCAAATTACTGTCCATAATTATATAATTAAATATTAATTTATTATAAACAATATGCGTAGGTAATGTGATTTAAATAGTTAACTTTTAAATAAAATGTAATAACATACAAGGTGACTCATTTCAGTTCAGTTTTTTTGGACAGAACGCCAAAAACTATGCTTTTGGACAAAACATATTTTATTTTTTAATAAAGGCCTCTGCCATTTTTTGGAGGGAAGGGGAATATTTCAAGAATTAGTATTAGTATTTTTTTATGTAAAGTCTGAATACATTCCTTTACTTAGCATCCTCTTAAATGAGTATAGGCTAAATTTCATAAAAAGAAACAGGCAATTTTAAAATTCTTTCTGATAAATTTAGCAATAAAATATAATTACAAGCAAGTATATTATAAAAGACAGAGCAAACCCTAAAATGAACATAAAAAACAGATAACAAAATTAGTTCTGAGAATATTACTACTTAATTAATAACAGGCATTTGGCTTCGTGGGAACTTGGTTGTTTATAAATAAAGGAACTAAATTTTCTTGTTAATTTCGCTTTTAATAAGAGTTCTGTCAACATTGTAGTTTTTCGTATTTAATTTAAAGATTTTTTTTTTAATATCAATCCAATCAACCAAAATCACTTTACTTATGTTGAAAATTAATTAATTAGTTGTGACTGCTTTAGTCTTTGAATTGTAATTCCTATTATTTATTTATGTAGGGTCATTGACATACATATTTTGTCCTCATCGTAATGTTATTAGCATTAATGTTAAATGTTTTTATATGGCTTGCTTGATATGTAAAATACATTTATTTTTAAAAATATCTAAAAATGTTAAAAATTTTTTTCTAGAATAAAAAATTACTAATACGATTAGTAAGAATAAAAATGGCGTTTTGTTCAAAAGTACAGTTTAAAAAAAATCGTGTCAAAATAGCATGTATATTTAAACGTAGCTTATATGAAATTTTGGCGATGTAATATTTAGTTCAAACCGAATGTAACATCATACCAACATAGAAATCTGTTCATAAAATAACCGAACTTTATTTTCTTAAACATTATTATTAATTTTATACATTATTTGTCCTTGTCTTCTTCAAAGTATACTCCCCGTCCCTATTCACACAATTTACCCAGCTGTGTTTCCATTTCGCGAACATGTCTTGGATAGCATCTTTTGAAATGGTCTTTAAAGTTTGTGACGAATTTGCTTTGATGTAATCAATAGACTAAAAACGGCATTCTTTCAGCACCGATCTTAATTTCGGAAAGCAGAAATTCACCTTGAGGCGTGAATTCAAATTGCACAATTCTATTAAAATCGAAACATACAGTGAGCATCACTTTGATATTGCATCGAAACTGACGTACTGTCTTGGAGCGTAGATATCCTCTACCAATCACTTGTGATGATTAATATAGCTTTCTGCTTCCATTATGACCCTTTGAATGAATGTTTCATAGTTATTGGATTGTTCAAGGAGTTACCGACAAACGTCCACACAAATTTCTTTTCGTTTGTTCGGTCATCAAACGAGGAACGAATTTTGCTGCAACTCGATGCGTGTTCAATTTTTCAGTCAAAATTTCATGGCATGACCCAATTAAGATGCTAACCTCTTCTGCAATTTCTTTGACATTCAATCATCGATTTGCACGCACCAGATTCCTGACTTTCTGAACCTGGGTGTCATCAATTGAAGGTCTGGTGGCGGATCATCTTCAATTGATTGACGATCACTTTTAAATAGTGAAAATTATTTGTAACATTGCGTACGTAAGCTTGTTTCAAAAATTGAAACGTTTCCGTGACAATTATCCTCAGTTTCATGCAAAATTTGTTAAATTTCTATTACAAATAATCACTCAGACTTCCTTCTCTCTTCTTTATTATCTTTCAGAAATACAGAACTATATTTTCAGTTCAATAATTTTTTATATGTCACTTCCTTTTTTATTTTATTTAGCATTTACTTCCTAGCAACATATATCTTCTTTTTTCTATACATATATGATATAACAATAGTAATATGAAAATATCAATATTGTTCTCAACAAAATTTATGTTCCGTTGTCACACTTTTCAAAAATCGTCACACTTAAACACTTTGCACTCAAATAACAATATCACGAATGCACTGCTGCCAACCGCATATCACTAAATATTAGCGCGTAATTCAGAAGTTCGGTTATTTTCTGAACAGACATCGTACATAAATAGAGGTGTTGTAAACCAAGGCGATATAAATGTTTACTTCAGAATTAGCTATTTGTCCCATTTACTAGATTACGAGAATATCGATGTAAACACCTATAAAATAGCAGTAAAATTATTATGTTATGTCGAGCAAAATGTTCTAAATTTTGAAAGGGAAATATAAAACGGTTATTACAACCTTTTTCATCATGTAAGAAATCCAGTAAAGTACGTCCTGCAGGGCTGTTACCCTGAGAATATACACATTGTACAACATTTTATGTACCTCGTAATTTTTACATAAGGTTTATAATCTATAATCCCCTAAGGAGATACATTGTTGTACACAATCCATGATGGAACTCTTATCAGTAGATAAAGTATCCAAATTTTTGTACACAAAATCAGGAATTATCCGTTTCAGTTCAAACAAATTGGCACTTGAGATAAGAGATATGGGAATGACCGACGTTTGGTTTTGTACGCCTTGAATTATGCGTGGTATCTCGGAGAATATTGATTTTAGATAAACTATTTACATAGCTGACAGGAATTTGATAGTTTAGGAATAAAAACCATAAATTCAACAACACAGATACGGCATAACGCAAGAATTATGGACTGTCGATGTATCTACATACATTTTTCTTTTTTTTTTTTTTTTGAGGGGGTTAACAAACGAGCTGTCTTTGGAGTTCAGATAAAAATATAAAAATTCAAGTACGTTAATCATTCTCGGTATTTCAAAATTCGCATTTCTCGACTATACGTCTTGCATCTAGTTGGCTTCATATCAGCGGTAAACTAGGTCTTAAGAAGATATCTCAGGAAATTTGCCCCGCTGTATGTATATTGTAATTTTGTTACATTTATTTCTTGCTGGAATGTAACACCACTAAAATTGTGTAAAACATGTAGCTGGATAAAGGTTGGCAATTAATCTTTTCATTCGAGGCGTTCGTACTACCAAAAATTCCACGTAATTTGCGCACGGTCTCAGCTACACACTCTCCGTACTTGTAATGAGTTCACTCGCTCATCCGTCATGTAGCGCTCCATTTTGTCTAATCGCGACGTGTTTCCTACAATATATGATCCTGCGCAATGCTGCCAACTCTTCGGAATAAAAATGGTGCACAATTCAAATCCTGCGTTACTTGTGGAACATCCATTATTTTACTGAAAAACTCGATATTTCTCCATTTTGAAGCGATTCGAGGTACCTAACAACCCCAGTTTGCGGAACTAAAATAAATTTCTTCATTTCGGAGATATTGGCAGCGGGAGTGTTAAATGGCACACCCTGTATACAAGGTAAAACAAAAAAGTGTGTTTAACGTCACAAATTAACGAAAGATGTTCATTTGAAGGTTTCGGTGAAGATATTTCGTTTCATTTGTTCATTTGTTTAGAAGACATTTTTAATTTTATTTACTGTATGGATTCCTGAATTTCCTTGTTTAACATTCAAGCACCCTGTAAATATATTCAACAAGGAGGAATAATTTTAGGTAGGTACGTGTTATCTGAATCTTACAAGTTTCTTATTAAGAGGTTTTTAGGAACAATTAATAGTGTATAATATATACAGGGTGATTTACAGCGTATCAAAATATTTGGGAATAGATACGTCATGATAAATGGAGTCAGTATCGTAAATAATATTTTTGTATAAATCCTTATAGTTTCCGAGAAAAAAATTATTGAAGTTGTAGTATTTTCAACCCTTACAACGTTGGGCTACAGCGCTCTTTCTCTCCACGTGCCCCCAGGCAATTCCGAATACTGAAATTCTATTTTAGTATGTAGTAACGTTTTTGCGATAGTGTTTACATTAGTTTTTCAAGTGTCAAGAATGGCTTACGTGTATAGAATTGATGGATATTGTTTTAATTTGTGGAAGCAAGACCACATTTGTGTTAGTTCATAGAGACTGGGGAAGACGGGCCCAAATGTGTTTACATGTCGGTGGACAAAATTTTGATCAGTTATTGTAACATCAGGTATGTCAATAATTAAGACCTCAAATTAATTTCATTAATTAATAATAACAAAACGGCAAAAGCAACTGAATTTGCTGATATAAGATAGGTGTTATAAAATTTTATATTTAATTCGTATATTTTAAATAAAAAGATAATTAAAATTTCAGTGGCCCTGATCTTAATTGTGTCTTTAATTTGTATTTAAACATAATTAAAATAAGTGTTTTCCTAATTGGTAATTAATCAACAGTGGTTTATTTTACATTATTTTCTATCAAATCTATCAAATTCAGGAAATTGTAGCGCTGCTATATTAATTACTCTGATTATACAAGTTCCATTATTAAATGAAATATTCATATTTTAATTTTCGTGCGAGAATATTAAGTAACAGTGTCGTTAGATTGGAGACAATTTGCCCAATTCAGTTTAGTTAAATAACAAAACAGCAAGATGTTTATATAATTATTTTATGTTAAATTTCTGAAGAATTTTTAAGTATTAAGGTCATATAAACTTACTTTTTTCTTAGTGAAGTTTGTAATTAGAATACTTGCAAGGTATTTTCTAGTAATCATTTCACTTACATGAGAAAATATAAAATCAGACTTCCTTTATATTATGGGTAAAATAACTGTTTGGTCGAATTACCTTCTATTTAAAGCTAGGTAGGTAACAAAACGAGAAAAATGTTTGCAAGCCCCTTTGTCAGGTACGGGTTTATTCATCGAAAACCTTTTCCATAGATACTGTGCGACAATTTGAACATGACCCTGCGGACTGTGAAATCGGTTGTACACATTCATGTTATTGTGGAGGAAAGCTGACCATCCGCAGAGATATTTTAAGAATTCTATTTCGGATGGAGCTCTTAGTCACCGAGAGGGCCAAGGAATTCGTTTGTTTTGAAACTAAAATTGTACGGAGCCTTACAGAAATAGCGAATAGAATTGATTAGAATAAATTATTTTAATAATTCTTTGTTATAAATATATATTAACGCCCCAAAATTGCATACATTACTACTACAATAGAATCACTCACATCATTTTTATTCCAAAATACGTACAGTTGAGCTGTTGGATCTTCGTTCACGTGATCAATTTAAAAGAAAAATGGAAACATGTTCAATTATTGATTAATGGTAATTAACTAATGATAGAAAAAGACAAGTAATCATCTTCATGTGTTGTGCGACTGATACTAGTTCCGACAGATGTATTCTAATTGTCCCTGAGAAATGAGAAAGAGACAGACATATTATCGTTTGTTACGTTCTTTGTTGTCACAGATGGATTTTCTGTGAGTTCTGTGGTTGTTTCAGTAAATCGAGGTTATGTTTGTTTGGTTTTGGTAGATTTTAAACTGTTGTTATAATGCAAAAATCACAAAACATGTCTTCAATGTATACATGTGAATCCTCACTATTTCTTAAATGAACACTACCACTTCATAAACACTACCACTGATTCGTTTGAAATCTTAGTTCATACGATTATCCTTGATTTACTTGATGATTTATCTTCTCTGCAAAAGGTGGACTCCACAAATTCGGTATTTGTACTCTGAATGTCTTATTTTTCTTTATGACTTCCTTTCAGTTTTGTTGAATGTGATTGGGACTGAAACATTATTAGTAAAACTGCCTTCAAGCTTAATTTTGAAGAGTGAATTGATATCATCCACTCGTTGTCTTTATAAACGTTGTGTTTTAACTCGTTTATTGGGGCCTTTATTGTTGAAACTGACATACCCTCAATCAATCAATCAATCAATCAATCAATCAATCTTTATTCATTCAGTTGATCATACAATGATATAGGATATGTCAAAAAATTTTACACTTTTTTGAAAAAGAAAAATACAATTAAACTACACACAAAAAAAGATATGCACAAAACAACACACTAAAATTCCAAATACTCAAACCGAATAGAAGCTGTTTTCTAAAAGAAAATTCCTTACAGCACACGTATCTACTGAAACTTGTTAGTGATTTTATACTAGTTTCTAATTTATTATAAAGAACAGCACCAATATAATATGGATCAGCTCTATACAATTCTAAACGATGGGCATCATATTGCAAATCAAGACCGTATCGCGTAAAATAGGTGTGATCGGCATTTTGGTTCCTAAAACTCGAAATATTTTTTTACAAAAGACAGTAGTTCCAAAATATAAGTACAAGACAATGTTAAAATTCGTTTTTCCCTAAATATTTGTCTACAGGATTCACGATAGTTAAGATGATACATTGAGCGGATAGCCCTTTTTTGTAGTGCATATAAATATACGGTTCACAGAAGCATTATCACCTGCCCAAAAAATTACTCCATACCTAAGCTGAGACTCAAATTTTGAAAAATAAAAAGTTTTGACTACATTTATATTACATATTTTAGACAATCGATTTATAGCAAAGCAGCAAGTGGCGCACTTCTTACTAAGTTCATTTATGTGCACTTTCCAATTTAATGAAAAGTCTACGTTAATACCCAAACGCTTAAAATTTGATACGTGCTGAATTGATGTTTTATCTAATTTTATAAGGGGACCACATGTGTAGTTTGCTGGAATAGTATGAAACTGCATACAATACGTTTTTTTCACAATTAACTTAACTTGGAATCTGTAAAATACTGACATAAATACTCTAAGTTTAAATTTAACTCACTAATTGCTTTTTCGACAGATTTACTAGTTGACACAATTGTAATGTCGTCAGCAAAAGCGGAAAAATAAGTAGATATACAACTATTTATATTATTAATATATAACAAAAACAATAAGGGTCCAAGAACGCTACCCTGGGGCACACCCATATCAACATTTAAGTCCGATGATCTAGTACCTTAAAATTCAATAAACTGTTTTCTACTCGTCAGATAATATCTTAATAACTTGTTGCATTAACCACGAAGACCACAACACTCCACTCTTTTTAGTAGAATATCATGGTCCACGCAGTCAAAAGCCTTTGATAGATCCAAGAATACAGCCAACACACTATTTCCCTTATCCAAGTATACAGGGTGAGTCAGTTTTTTGTAGACAAACTTTAACAGGAGATAGAACACATGTTTTTAAAAAGAAAAGTTCCTATAAACATATGTCGTAGAAGGCTTCGTTTCCTAGATACGGGGTGTTGAATATATTTTTTTTTTCTCGAATTTTCATTATAACTTATAAACGAATGCTTAGATTTTTTTCATGTTTGGGAGATAATGCCTATTAATTAAGGGGCATAAAACAAGCGATAAAAATGTTCAAAAACTTGCACAGTGGCGGAGTGGAGGGGGTGCTCAACCCCTTTCTTAAACAGAACTTCTACGCCAATGACTATTTTAAAAAAAAACTGTTATTTTCATTATCTACATATAGTTTAACAAAAATAATGTCCATTCTTCTGTCTCGAAATTCCTGTGCGTTTCCGAGTTATTTTGATTTTTAGTGTTTGTTGTGGTACTAAATTAAGTAATTTATTTATTATCAATTATCGGCTAAATATTTAATTCTTTCAACGAAACCTACCTAAATATGGTTTGTTAAGGATTCTAAAAAGCCGAAATCTCTTATTCTT